>NC_057796.1:19208753-19214456 GCF_018294505.1 Triticum aestivum
GAGGCCGCAGGGCTCCGGGGCGGCGGGGTGGTGCTGCGGCGTGGTGGGGCGGCGGCGGTGCTCGACGACGGCGGTGCGGGCGCGGTTGAGTGGGGGCGCGGGGTGGAGAGGGGGTGAGAGTGAGGGGAGAGAGCAATATGGGTGGGCGGCCGTTACTAATTAGTGGGGCCACGTTCTTTGCCTTCCGCTCGCGGACTGCAAAGGGCGCGCATAGCAGAAGGGGAGACGGCCGTTAGCTGGGCCATTTCTTTGCCGTCCGCTAGCGGACGGCAAAGGTCCAGAAGGCAGACGGCAAAGACCAGGCGGACGACAAAGAAGTTGACCTAGCCAAGCCGTGCGCTGTGGGGCCCACCTGGCTCTTTGCCGTCTGCTTTCCAGCTCATTGCCGTCAGCTGGCTGACGGCAAAGAAGCAGCTGACGGCAAATACACTTTTTGCCATCAGCCCTTTCTTTGCCGTCCGCTTTGTGGAAGCGGACGGCAAAGAGGCTCTTTGCCGTCAGCTGGCGGACGGCAAAGAGGAGGCAGACGGCAAAATGCCAGCTTCCAGTAGTGCGATACTGTTGCAGAGCAGACTGAAAAACATGAGTGCGTGCTTGTTTAGTTGCATCATCTTTCGGATCCAACTTGAACCTTATCTGTTGAAAAAAGAATGTGAGTCTTATTAGGAGGAAGCTAGAAAGTATGGGACAGAGCAAGACAATATTACTAATTGCGATGAATAACATTACTTACGGATAAATGGTCAAGGAAGGTGTTAAACTGGGTATTGTCTTTCTCATTCCTGTAATTGGATCCACGTTGGGAGGATACGTGCATGACACCTAACGGCAACGGCTGCCTCTGATACTAACTTGGCTGACTCTGCAGCATCACGTGGCCTTTTTAAACCTGCCTCAAAATGGATCTCCATTCTTCCTCCTTTTGATTTTGTTAATCTGTCAAGCATTATCCCTAATGTATGTTTCCGCTTGCGCCATGGTGCTAGTTCAACAACCAATATGGAAAGTGTTAGTGCACATCAAACTGTGAGAGTACATATAAAGGAGCATGCAACTGTGAGAGTACATCAAACTGTCAGGTACCGTCTTGGTGTTGATGCTCATGATGTTCATCTGATCTTGCCAAGTCATGTTGTGTCAGCAGTGCTTCGGAAGTAGTGTTAGGTGTGAAGGCAGCTTGGGAACTGGCCAGTTCTGGAGCAAACGAACGAGTAACTCGTTGAGATGCTGGTACAGTTGAAGCGGATGTTGCAGCTCGTGGAGCAGGTGATACTGTGTTTGTAGATTTAGCCGGTGGACCTGGACCTTCTCCTGCACTAAAGTACCAGCAGAATCTCGAGGGCAGATCCTTTTCTGTTTCACCCGACGAGTAACACCATTCCCTAGTATATTCTTTTCCTTGCTCTTTTTTGAATTTTCCATGTCAAGCCATACCCATAACACAAAAGAATAAAATCGCTCTTCAGAACTCATTGATGCATGATACAGACAAGCAATACTTTGATGTAAGACAACCGTATGAGGATGGAATATGTAAGAAAAACAGGACGGCGTGACATATTCACAGCTACGATGTGTAAACTAAGCAGAAGGATTTTCAAGAAAATAGAAGTAATGCAAGCTAGACACCATATGAAAGATGCAACCAATATTACTCTGCCAAGTTAAAAGTATCTTGCCATAAGTGGCAATTCGAAAAATTAGAAGCAGTACAACGTAGAAATCAATGCAAGATGCAACCACTATCCAACTGCCATGTTAAAAGCATCCAATCAAGAGTGACTGATGCGGGATACACAACAGCAGTACTTTGATGTAAGAACATGGTATGATAGATAGATGCAGTGTATTCTAGATACAGGAAGCCATGTCATATGCACATGTATAACGTATAGACTCAGCAGGTGCAATTTAATCAAAATAGAAGAAATACATGCTAGACAACATATGCAACATGAAACCAATTATCACACTGTCAACTTAGAGCAAGCACCTGCGATGGTGGAGTACGGGAGATGATCTCATCATGTAGACTTGGGACTTCAACTTCATTAGCAGTAGCAGCGGCAAATCTAACTTACTCTTTTCCTTCCTATTTTCTGATATTGCCTTATGAAGTCAAAACCACAAGAAGATGAATAAAATTAGCTCTACATAACTGGTTGATGCATGATACAGACGAACACTACTTTGATGTAAGGGAAGTGCAGGATAGGAGGATGGAATATATACAAAAAAAGATAGCATTGCATATTCACACGTACGATAGGAGGATGGAATATGTATGAAAAACAGTAAGCAGAAGGCATTTCAACAAAATTAGAAGAAATAAAAGCTAGGCACCATATGAACATGCAACCAATATCACTCTATCAGGTAAAAAGTGTCTCGTAGTGCCATTTCAAGAAATTAGAAGCAGTACAAGCTAGAAGACAATGCAAGATGCAATCTACATCACAGTCCCAAGTTAAATGTGTCTTATGGGTAAGTGATCATTGCAGGTATAAGTTGTAAGCTACGCAGATGCAATTCAACATAATCAGAAGCAATACAAACTAGACATCATACGGAACACGCAACCACATATAACAGTTCCAAGTTAGAGCAAGCACCTGTGATGGTGGTGTAGGGGACATGTGCTCATCATGTACACGTATGTTCTAAAAACAGGAACACCTGTCATATTCACGGGCATTACATGTAAAGTAAGCAGATGCAATTCAACAAAGTTAGAAGAAATACAAGCTAGACATCATACACAACATGCAACCACATATAATAGTGCCAAGTTAGAGCAAGCACCTGTGATGGTGGTGTAGGGGAGATGTGCTCATCATCTACACAGCTACGTTGACTGTCCAGCCTTGTGTTGTCTTGTGAATCTTGTTGGGAGGATGGTGGAGTTGAATCTGTAGAGACCCCCTGTCTGAGTTGCTCCGAAGGACCACCATCATCCACTGCCGGACTAATTTCCTTCTGCTGTAATGATTTTGCATTGTGAAGTCAAACCGATAATAAACATGAATAAAATTCGCTCTTCAGAACTCATTCATGCATGATACTGACGAACACTACGCGGATGAAAGGCAAACACATGATGCGAGGATGGAATATGTACGTAAAATAGGATGGCGTGACATATTCACACCTATGAAGTGGTAACTAAGTAGAAGGCATTTCAACAAATTAGAAGCACTGCAAGCTAGACACCATATGAAAGATGGAACCAATATCACTCTGCCAAGTTCAAACTGTATGGTGTTTCAACAAATTAGAAGCAGTACATGCTAGAAATCATATGCAAGACACAACCAATATCTGAGTGGCTACTTAAAGGTGCCTTATCATAAGTGACTGATGCGGGATATGCAAGAACAGTAGTCTGATGTAAGAACATGGTGTGATCAGATATAGTATGTTCTAGAAACAGGAACACGTGTCATATTCACATGCATTATGTGTAAAGTAAGCAGATGCAATTCAACAAAGTTAGAAGCAATACAAGCGACATCATACGCAACATGCAACCACATATAATAGTGCCAAGTTAGAGCAAGCACCTGTGATGGTGGAGTAGGGGAGATGTGCTCATCATCTACACAACTACGTTGACTGTCTAGCCTTGCGTTGTCTTGCGAATCTTGTTGGGCGGATGGCGAAGTAGAATCTGTAGAGACCCTTCGCTTCAGCTGCTCGGAAGGACCACCATCATCCAATGGCTTACCAATTTCCTTCCACTTTATTGATTTTGCATTGTGAGGTCAAACCGACAAGAAAAAGGAATATAATTCGCTCTTCAGAACTCATTCATGCATGATACTGACGAACACTGCTCTGATGAAAGGCAAAGTCATGATATGAGGATGGAATATGTATGAAAAACTGGACGGCTTGACATATTTACACCTATGATGTGGTAACTAAGCAGAAGGCACTTCAACAAAATAGAAGCACTGCAAGCTAGACAACATATGGAAGGTGCAATCAATATCACTCTGCCAAGTTAAAGTTGTCTCGTCATAGGTGGCGTTCATCAAACTAGAAGCACTACATGCTATAAATCATATTCAAGACGCAAACCAATATCACACTGCCAACTTAAAGGTGTCACATCATAAGTGACTGATGCAGGATACACAAGAAGAGTAGTCTCATGTAAGAACATGGTGTGATAGACAGATATAGTATGTACCAAAAACAGGAAAGCGTGTCATATTCACACGTATCATGTGTAAGCTAAGCAGATGCAGTTTACACTAATTAGGAGCAAATACAAGCTAGACACCATATGCAACATGCAACCAAATATCACACTGCCAAGTTAGAGCAAGCACCTTGGATGGTGGGGTAGGGGAGCGGAGACTTGGAACTTGTAATGCACTAGCAGTACAAGGAGAATCCGTATAGATGCTCCATTTACATTGCTGTAGAGGACCACCATCATCGCCTTCCTTACTCTTTTCCTTCCTCTTTTTTGATTTTGCCTTGTCAAGTCAAACCCACGAGAAAAAGGAATAAAATTTGCTCTTCAGAACTCATTGATGCATGATACTCCACTACTTTTATGTAAGGCACCCGCTTGATAGGAGGATGGAATATGTATGAAAAACAGGACGGCGTGACATATTGACATGTATGACGTATAAAGTGTAAACTAAGCACAAGGTGTTTGAACTTGTTAGAAGCAATGCAAGCTAGAAACCATATGAAAGATGAAACCAATATCACTTTGCCAAATTAAAAGGGTGGCGTAACAAATGTATTTGACCAAATTACACTACAGGAAACAGGAAACTTGCCGTCTGTGGATCACATACGGCAAAGACCTAAATCCAGACGGCAAAGATTTTGCCGTCAGGAAGCAGACGGCAAAGTCAGACGGCAAAGATAAGTCGGCAAAGAATACTTTGCCGCCAGCTTTTTATTTGACAGACGGCAAATAATTCACCGTCAGCTGAAACTTCTTTGCCGTTTGCCTTATAAATCACATACGGCAAAGAAAAGTAGTTTTGTCGTCAACTAGACTACATCTTTGCCGTCAGCTATTCGCGTCTTTGCCTTCAGCCTCGCATATCATAGACGGCAAAGAATGGGGTCAAATTAAAAAACCACAGCCGCGTTGCTCCCCCGAACGATGCGGTCAACGCATGCAAGTGCAGTGCCATATCTAATATTTCTGGCCTGTCCGTACCAACTGCCTTTCATTCATCATTAGTGAGTACAAAGTGTAAACAGGACCGCCAGAGAACTAAAGTTAGAGAATAGTCCTTCAAATTTACACAAAGGACCCTAATTTACACAAAGGACCCTAAAACATCAAATGGAAAAGCAATCGGGTCCTTCTTCTTCGCTGGAGTGGCCTGCTCGCCCAAACTTCCAGCCCGACGCCCGCCGCGCCACTCTGCCTCCCTATCCTGCTCGTCCCGCTACCCCCCGGTCCTGCTCGTCGCGCCGCCTCCCAGTCCTGCTCGTCGCGCCACCGTCTGGACCCGCTCAGCCGCGCGCCGCCATCTGGACCTGCTTAGCCGTGCGGCTCCGTCCAGCCACGCTCGGGAGGCACGCAAGGGAGGTCATGGATGGGCAGTGCTCGCAAGGCGGGGTCCCCGGTTGCTGTCGCGGTGGAGCTCGCGAGGCAGAGCACGCGACCTCGAGGCCGCGGCCGGTGCCCGGGGTGGAGGCCGGCGGGGGTGACGGGGCCGGGGC
>NC_057796.1:19214612-19227699 GCF_018294505.1 Triticum aestivum
GCGAGGCCTACGGTGGCGACGGGGGAGGTGGCCGGGGCCGCCGGCGGGCCTACAATGGCGACGGGGGAGGTGGCCGCGAAGTGGTTGGGGGCGAGGCCATGGCCAGGGGGCGTGCTCGATTTGGATCGAGTGGGAGAGAAACGAGTGGGAGAGAGAGACGTGCGGTGGGGGTGGGGATAAGGGAGAAAGGACGAGGGGCGTGTGGGTGCTGCCCTGGGGGCGCGTGCATCGTGGGTGGGTGGGGTGTGGATGGACTGGTGGGTGCGGATGTGCGTATAAGATGTTGCCAAGTCATCGATCCATGTGATCGATCCGCGTGACGTGCTTCCTCTTTGCCGTCTGCGAAAAAAATACAGACAGCAAATAGCTCACTTTGCCGTCTGCAAATTAAAATACAGACGGCAAATAATCTTCGCCGTCCCCTGAAAAAAATATAGACGGCAAAAAATCTTCGCCGTCTGTGATTTTTGTTGCAGACGGCAAAGTGAGCTCTTTGCCGTCTGTGATTTTTCTGACATATGGCAAAGTCTATTTTCCCGTCAGTTTTTCTTTGCCGTCTGTTGCTGCCAGCAAACCCTTTCTTTGTCGTCTGCCCGACGAAAAGCTAACGGCAAAGACGCCCCCTGACGGCAAATTATCAGTTTCCCGTAGTGTTAGAAGCAATAGATGGCAACAGGCTAGAAATAATATGCAATATGCAACGAATAAAGGTGTCTCATCGTAAGTGATTGATGCAGGATACAGAAGAGAGGTAGTTTCATGTAAGAACATGGTTAACACTTAGATGTAGTGCGTACCAAAAATAGAAAGGCATGTCATATTCATAGGTATAATGTGTAAACTAAGAAGATGGAATTTACCCTAATTAGAAGCACTAGTCGCCAACCCGTGCATTCGCACGGTCTAGGTCCTAAATATTACATTGTTGTCTATATTATTAGCATACACGGTTGTGTAGGATTACACTGGACCTGCCATCTAATAGAACCTGAAGAATTTAAAACATGGGGATTGATGGGTGAGTACATTTATGCAATGAAGATCTTAAAAAAATTGTCCCTCACTTAGGTAGTGTGGAGTCGCCAAATATATTGCTTACTTGCGAAGACTATTCATATGTGCAAAGTCTTGAACCTTATACATGTAACTATGTCAGAATAATGGCATGGTTGCCAATTATAGTTCTCTATGAAAATGTTAAACTGTATTAACGATAGTGTACTACACAATTCTTATATCGTCCTTAATGATATAAATGTGTTGCCCCTATACACAATTTCATTTTAGGAAAAACAAAAAAAGAATATTCTCATATACTTTATGCTTGACACTTCATATATCCTTGTAATTAACTGAGTTAGAGAAATGTTGAAATTAGTTAAGAAACCAAGCAATGATACAAACACTAAGTTGGAATTAAACAAATACTCCTACCTGTTAAAGAGCTTTGTTGAACATGATAGAACGCCATAACTTCAAGAGCTTTGTTTAACATCATAGAACCTTGCATATAACAGATTTGCATGAAACACACTTGAACACTATATTGGAATACGTATGAAATTAATTTGGACCCGTACACAGTATAGATGTGGTACATAGATGATGGTCTTATGTGGCGAATTTACTTTCATATTTACGCACGGACTACATGGCAATATTATGCATTGTTACCATACAAATTGGTGGGATGAGTGCTCTATATTTTTCATTTTGTATAATACCTTTTTGTTATGAGTTAAAGAAATCCACTTTGTTGCTTGGTCAGGGGAGAACTTTAAGAGGGCTTATCCCATCATGGATTTCAGAGCAGTACATAATACGAATATAAATTAAAACCTTGAATATATCTGTATTTTGTACAACAGTTCCAATCAGAGAAATTCTTCTGCTTACAATTGTTTATCAAGCACAGAGACGAATCAGACTTACAAACTAACATAATATTGATTCCACTATCTAACACTAAATACGAATATGTGCCTATATCAAGCATCCATCGTCACCATCCTTGACAACATAACCCAAGTTAAAGCTATGTGTGTTCCAACACACATATATGCTGGCATATAGAAGGAGATGATAGAAATTAAGGAGATATTCAAAATACATGGATTAGTAGAACATGTGTGTGTAGTCTTAATTACGGGTTGTAATGGTAATTAAGAACCAATAGAAGAATAACAACATTAAGATGGCCTGCCCCTCAATGGCGAAATCTAACATCGCCATGTGCTTAGCACCATCTAATGCAAAACTGCTAATTATGTGTCTTTAAGGCAATTTATTCATTGACGCTGGTGAATCTGTCAAACTTCCGAAGGTAGATCATTAGTTGCCATGTTGTCCCACAAAACTTGCATACTGGAAGGAAAATGTGAACAAATGTAGATCAAACGGACATGTGAGATCTCATTATGGAGAAGGCAAAAATATAGGAAAAAGAACACATTACATTTGAAGTAACAGATAGGAATTGAACTGAAAGGAGTGTTGCATACATGATATTTGGTGCATGAGATGTTGAAGAACACCAGATTGATGCGCTAGTGCAGTAACATCAGACAACTATACTGCTTGTGAAGTTCAACCTCTCCTACAATCAATATTTTCTTGCTTGCAGGAATCCGCAAAGATGTGTTTAGCATCGATGCATTGGAGAAGACACACAATCATGACATAAACATGGATTTGAAACTGCATGTTACAACAAAGTGATTAATGTTGTAGCCCAAATGTATGAAAATAAGAATATTAGCATGAGAACACATTCACCGAAACCAAATCATCCGCATACCAAATCAACAAACAGAAGACTGCACAAATTACCTTAAAGAGAAAGCATGAAAAGAAGAATATTAACATGAAACTCCTCGTTTTAATTCAAAAAATTAACATGAGAACTGAAACATGTCGTACCATCTTGAGCAGCCATCTTGAGCAATCCTCTCTGACCAAACTCGATTCCGAAGGAACTTTTCTTTCTCCACAGAGAATAGCACAGGGCTGCACATGGAGTTGCTTTTGGGATTTCTCTCGAGACTAATCATCATGGCCCCTATACATCACTGACGTACAGAACCCAAAACGACACATGCAGGTTGATCTTTAACCTGGACGTTAGGTGTCATGAGTGATCTGGCTCTCCAACCTTGACAGGGACGCTCTGCCGGCCTTAATCTCATATCCTGCGCTCACAACATGATCTTAATGCACTGGCCGTTAAGATCGTGAGAAACGGGCAACGTCGATCAATAGCAGTTTTCTGTGGCGGCGCGCACTGCATCCATGTGTTTGACGACTGGCCATACCGTCAACGCAACAGCATGGCCACGGCTGCAGAGGTAGCAATTGGCGACGGCGACCAGCTGGCACTAGAAGGTTGAAGCCAAGCGGGCCATAACTGGGAGATGAGATGCCTAAGATCACGCACAGAGATTATGCCCAAAGAAGTTGGGATTAGATTGCTACGTGGGAATTTCTTGATCGTGATTTATGGGCCCCAAGTAGGAAGTATAGGAGATAGAGATTTCTTTTTTAAGAATAAAGAAAGAGATAGAGATTGGTTTTTAAAAATGAGCTGTACACATTGGTTTATTTAGGAAAATTAGAAATTGAGTAGTAGTAGTATCGTGCCTTTGGTGGATTCTATTTTCACGGCCGGAAACGATTATGGACTTTGGGGAGGTTGTACGTAGAGGTCTAGAGTCTAGAGTCTAGGCAAACTGATATTGATATGAGGGTATTTTCCTTCTATTTTAATAACCGTGAAAGATATAGACTGGCTAGGAGTTCTGTTTCATTGCGTACTTCTATTTGATATTTTTTTTCTTCTACCTGTTACAACCGTGAAAGATAGATTGTTTTTTTTTGGCCTAGGATTTTTGAGATTGATCTCCACCGTAATAGTTCTGTTTCATTGCATACTTCTATTTGATGTTTTTTCTTCTACCTGTTACAACCGTGAAAGATAGATTGTTTTTTTTTCTTTTGCCTAGGATTTTTGAGATTGATTTCCACCGTAATAATTCGGTCCCACCAGATGAACGGCTCGTAAAATCTAATTAACGTGAGAATTTCTTGGAAGTCTAGAATCCAGATGAACGGCTCGTAAAATCTAATTAACGTGAGAATTTCTTGGAAGTCTAGAATTAGTATAACTAGTCGTCAACCCGTGCACCTGCACGGGCTAGTTTTATTTCTTGATGATAGATATATAGCCATTATTTTACATTTTTATATCAAAAATTCATTATATGCGCTTATAGGAACAACTTGAATGAATTATTAGTTTAGAAATTTGTAACATTTTATATGTACCATTATTGGGTGTAAACAATATAAAAATTTGAGTTGACAACAAAGGAACATTAGACTATATTTACCAACCTTCAAGTACACACTACATAAAAATGGAAGGACAATTATGTGAGATACAATACAATATTCAAAACGAAGTGTTGCTTCTCTGATTGAAGTAGTTACAAAACAAAGAAGCTTTTCGAACGTTGAATACAATATTAATACACTTCCTATTCATGGAAAAAAGGACTGTCCCTACAATATTGTGGCTCAGTTATAAATAACAATCAAACTTACAATCTGGAACGTAAATCATAAAAAGTCTTAAAACGAAGATTCTTGGTAGTATTTTCAAATGACGCAATCACATATATATTTCTAATTGAAACTAAGGAAGACCAATAAGCTCCTCAAGAAAAAGAAAAGAAAAATTAATGCATGTTACACGGTACTCAAAGAAGCTTGCCGTTTTAAACAAAGTGAAAATGCTTAGGACAACATGCAAACTAAGTCACTGCAAGTAAAACCTCAGATTCCGTGCAAATATTTTGTGTTACTTGTGAACAAAGCTGTAATTATGGCAATATCTTAGACGTAGCTAATGAGCAAACATTAGGACATGATGGCGGCCTTTTTAGAAGAACATATGCTCACATTATTTCTCACATGTCCTTAGGTGGAATTCGTTACAACTCTTTGAACTAACGTCCATCAATATTTATATATTTCTGTGGCAATAGAAAGATAAACTCATAAAGAGACCTACAGACAGTAATAAGAAATTATGATCAAATATACTAACCAATGCAATGCTTTAGTGACTGTTGTCCCACTAAAATGTTCATCAGACTGGCAAAGCCAACACTGAATCTAAGAATGAAAACTGCATCAGAAAATCGTCTACTTTTCACATAAAAAAGAAGAGCACACGCACATATTATAGATTTCCAAGCAATTTACATTCTGTAACTCCAGTATAATATTTTTTGCTCAAATTGATGAAACCTTGCCCGCGATGAAAAATGGTAGATATAACACCTCCAACGGAAAGAAATCTAGAAGAAAGAATCTCACCAACGAATCAATCTTTCTTATCTTGCCATCATCCACAATTGGTCTGCATGGACATATGGGATGGTAGAGTTGAGAAGAATATCACCATGATTCGACGATCTATACAAAAGCCTGCAATACAACAAAGTACTGTTAGTATTATTTACATGAACAAATGTGGAGGCTCGCAAGGATCATCCATTAGTAACAAAATTTAAGAAACATAAACAGTACGACAATGTTGCCAATATGGATTAAATTCTAAATATTAGGCACATCACAACATCGATAAAGTTCTCAGGATGATTTCAAACTCCAAGACTTCAAAGGAAGAACACTGTTATTCTGGTGATATAACCGGTCGGGAGTTTTAGGACTCGATTATTGCTTTATGACTTACAAATATGTAAACATGAATCTTGACTTAGCTATGGACCACCATCATTTTAAGGCTCTTATCTATATCATAATCAAGGTTTGTGATCGAGAAATTTAGAAGCATATTATCAATTATTTTTGGATAAAAATTAATTCAGAAATCCTATATATGGGGAGATGTATATACTCTAAAATACTTTCTCCATCCAAAAAATAAGTGTCTCAACTTTGTACTAACTTTAGTACAAAGTTGTACTGGAGTTGAGACACTTTTTTGGGACAGGCAGAGTAGAAGATATTGAGAAACAATTTGCGGAGCTTTGCGAGAGGTATCGTGTTACCTAAAAGCAGGCTGCCAAGTGAGATTTCTAGGGAATCTCGCTGACTCCTGTTGCTTCCATCTGACATCGATGTATTTAAACTATCAAAGAATCATCATTTCATTATTTATGGATGCCATGGTAACATAAAAAAGACACCGCACTCCGGGAGACATGTATACAACCAAATGCTAGATTGCAACAATTGATAGATAACACTACAATAATCAATAAGCGTTAAAATGGTGGTCCTGCATATGGATGATTTTCATTTAATCAATTTATATGCATACTTATGTCGGAAATTTTTGGAGGAATTTAATACTTTTTCAATCATATCGCATTCCAACCAACATATCATCCGTAGTTCTTCCTATTGATTACATGTACGGTATGGTTCTTCATAATGGGACAGTACATAATCAAATTTCCACCTAAAGCACAATTGCAGCATGCCTTTATACGGACCGTGAATATAAGAATGGAACATTCATGCTTTAAGTTGATGACCTAAGGTAATATCAATACCCATTCATCCCATCATGAAATATAAACCGGAGAGAAAAACTCTTACTACACTTCCGTGGTCATAATATATAAAAATCGCTGCAGCAATAAGAATAACAAAATAGCAGTTTATAGGGGGGAAATCCACAGCCATTCTTACTTGGTGAATATATATACATGTACTCACTGTATTATAATTCATAAAATTTGCCATTGCCTCTGAATTATATGTTAGATATATTTTTTTCAACAGTGAATCTCTGATTAAAAGATATAGCGATACCATATGTGTTCTCTTTGCACAAAACACATGGTGAGAAGCTCCTAGAGGTAACAGAACATTTACGCTGTGCTGGAAAGAGATGCAACTTGGATCGATTTCGCTCTTGGCAAAGCCAAGCTGCTGCTGACGCCTCAAGGGTGTATGGTGGCGTCTGGCCATGGTTGCTAGTCCACCACAATGAACTTCCCCTACCGGATCAGTCGGGTGGGCATGGCCTTGAACACTATTCAATCAATGGAAATCAGATATTTTATTCTGTAAATATGACTGCTAGTTAAGGGGGAAAAGGACACCACCAAGAAACAGAAGCATTACCAGTTTGCCATCACCATATACTAAAAGGATTGAATATCCGTACATAACCGTTGCCACTGAATATTTGGCATCGTTGCCGGCCACAACATGGGTATTATGTTGCCTCTTAGTGTATACAAACCTGAAACATTATCTGTGCACTCATAGAAGATGGTATGGGACAGATTTTACTGTTACAGTAATCAGTAAAAATTGAGCTGCTCTTTCTAAGTAATCATAGACTCATGGTGCCAGTTGCATACACAAAGAAAAAGTGACTATAAACTGAACTGTACATAGCTGAGTCCGGCATGTAGGCAGTAAGGCCGTGATGCCTTGCTGATGGCACTGCTCTCTACCATAAGTTTTTTTTCTTGATTATATCTTGTACTCTATGCATGCTACAATGTACTGTTTCGTGATTGCAAATTTTGACATCCATAAACTGGAATTTTTATTATTTTCCAACCATAAGAAATCTGAATATTACAATCCACTTTCTGGGTGAAATCATAAGTGCGCCCATGGATACTTAAATCTCGGCACTCAAAATTACTGAAAACAGAGTATTCACTTACCAGTTCAAGTGACCAATGTGGTTTTGGCATTTTACCGAACATGTGGTAGGTACTGTACACACCTGCAGACTGCTGTTCGATTGTTACTCATCCAGGAAATAGTTAGAAACCAATTGTCTACAAATTTCAAAATTAATAAAGAGGACATAAGATCAAGAAGATTCATCACATAATACACAATCGTTGCAAGATCGAGGAGACGACCCCAATGAAGCATCAAGAGGAGAAACACCAAGCATGCAATCGTGAGTGTGGACAGTGCGGACACCTCTGGAACGACCCATGTCATCTATCAGGAGCCAGTAGTGCGGACTGTTCAGACACCAAGCATGCAATCGTGAGGGTATTCGTCGTTCCATACACGGAGTCGACAGCGGACAGTGCCGACGACGAAGAAAGAAGAAATATGCTAGAGATGCTAATTCGGAAGGCAGTTAACCGTCCTGCTTTCGTCATCTCGCGGCGGCGTCAGGAGAAGGGATGGCCGTGTTAAGCTGGAGGAGGATACGGCTGACTGCTTCTGCGACTTCTCTGCCTCGATTATCCTGGCCTCGAGGGCAAGGAACTATGGAGATGATGAGGCGTGGAGATGTAGGTATGGCTACCGAGATTCGTATGTTTTTTTTCGCACGAGTAGTTTCGTATGCTGATATGTCACATAGACTTTTTTAGTTAATCTAATGGCCACGCACGTCTCCTAGGCGTGGACGTCTCCTAGCTTGATCCTAATGGCCACGGACGTCTCCTAGCTGATCTAATGGATAAATTTTGTCCTTAATCTTTTGCCAGAATTGAACGAAATTACTCTTAGACCTAATAACACGGTAGTCCTACCAACTAAAAAACTCATATCTTTTTTATTAAATATTGAGATTATATGAACTGATCTAAACCGTAATTACTCGGTCCCACCAAGATTAACGGTTCCTAATTACTGATTAACATGGGAATTTTTAGGAAGTCTGTAATTAGTATAGGTATAAATATAGATATAGATATAGATTCGGTCCCACCAGATGAACGGCTCGTAAAATCTAATTAACGTGAGAATTTCTTGGAAGTCTAGAATTAGTATAGGTATAGATTACAAGCTAGACAACGTATGTAAGATGCAACCACATATCACACTGCGAAGTTAGAGCAAGCACCTGCGATGTTGGTGTAGGGGAAGTGCGGTCTTCAAGTACAGAGCTACGTTCAATATCTTCATTTAGGCTTGCTGTTTTTTGAGAATCATGTGGAGAGGATGAAACTGCACTCTTTATAAGAGTAGCGCGTCTCATACTAACCCACGGGCGTGACTGTCTCATCATAAGAGATAGATGCAGGATACACAAGAACAGTAGTTTGATGTAAGAACATGGTGTGATAGGTAGATGTAGTATGTACCAAAAACAAGAAGGCGTGTCATATTCACATGTATAATGTGTAAGCTAAGGAGATGCAATTTAACAAATTAGGAGCAATACAAGCTAGACACCATATGCAACATGCAACCAGATATCACACTGCGATGTTAGAGCAAGTACCTGGGGTTGTGGAGTAGGGGAGATGAGATTTGGAACTTGCACTGCAGTAGGAGTAGCAGGAGAATCTACAGAGATCATCTGTTTCGGTTGCTCCAGAGGACCACCATCATTCCGTGCCTTCGTCCTTTTAGATTTTTCCTTGTCAAGTAAACACACAAGAAAAAGGAATAAAATTCGCACTTCCAAATTCGTTGATGGATGATACTGACGAACACAACTTTTATGTATGGCAACCACATTGTAGGAGGATGGAATATGTATGAAAAACGCTAAGCAGAAGGCATTTCAACAAATTGGAAGCAATGCAATCTAGACGCCATATGAAAGATCCAACCAAAATCACTCTACCAAGTTAGATGTGTCTCATTATAAGTGGTACTTTAACAAATTAGAGGCAATACATGTTTGAAATGATATGCAAGACGCAACCAATATTACACTGTCAACTTGAAGGTGTATCGTCAGAAATGATTGATGAGGGATACACAAGAAGAGTAGTTTGATGTAATAACATGGTTAATAGAAAGACGTAATATGTACCAAAAACAGGAAGGCATGTCATATTCACAGGTATAATGTGTTAACTAAGAAGATGCAATTTACCCTAATTAGAAGCATTACAAGGTAGACATCATATGCAACATACAACCACATATAACACTGCTAAGTAAGAGCAAGCACATGCGATGGTGGTGTGGAGGAATTGTGGTCATCAACTAGAGAGCTACGTTGACTATCTTCATTTAGCCTTGCTGTTTCTTGAAAATCATGTGGGGAGGATGACACTGCACTCTTTAAACGAGTAGCGCATCTCAAAGTAACCCACTGGGGTGACTGTCTCATCATAAGTGATTGATGAGGGATACAAAAGAGCATCAGTTTGATGTACGAACATGGTTAATAGACATATGTAGTACGTATCGAAAACAGGAAGGCATGTCATTATCAAAGGTATAATGTGTAAAGTAGGCAGATGCAATTTAACCAAATTGGAAGCAATACAAGCTAGACACCATATGCAACATGCAACCACATTTGACAGCGCGAAGTTAAAGCAAGCACCTGGGATGGTTGTGTGTGGAAATTGAGGTCATCAACTGCAGAGCTACGTTTACTGTCTCCATCTGCTGACACTTCACCCTTTAGAGCGCTGAAACGCTAAGTGCTTATCTTCGAATTACACTGGAGCGACTTCTGTCTTTTATTTTTTGTATTCATCAACATTGCATCAGAGTCTAAAATACCCATGCATAAGAAAACAATAGTGTGAGTATGGGTGAAGTGTGTGCACAAGTAGTACAGTGTAAAGGTAGCAAATAGCAGGTCAGTGAGAAATAAATGACGGGAGACATATGATAGCTCTACAACATGCATGGCACACGAAATTACTACATGATTCTATGAAAATAACAGTTGACTGAAAACAATAGGTCAGTCCATTTTTTCTGCACCGTCCGATGTACAAAGAACGGGCAGATCGCCTTCATCTACCTCCAGCCAGTCAGTGTTACGATCTTCCTTGAAACGCCCGTGACCACTGGCCCAGCCCCCTACCTCCGCCCTCCCCTCGACCTCACCGCACCGCCGTGCTTGGCACCGCCCCCCCAGCCATCCCTTCAAGCCCCGCCGCCCTCCAGATCGGGCGCAAGCAGCTCCTGCGCCCCAGACCCCTATGATAGACACCGATGCGCAGCTTCCTCGGCGAACAGGCGGACTAGGTGCTCCGCGCGCCTAAGCTGGTGCTGCTTCTTTTAATTGCAATTTGACTGACCCCTAATTGAAATCCAGGCGGGTTACTGACCGCTAGCAAAGGTGAAATACTAAATGGGAGGAAACCTTGTGCCTTTAGTATCACGAAGAAGATGCAGTAAGAAGCGCTCAACTAGTTTCTTTCGTGGGATGAATACGGTGTGAGCAGAGACGTAAGATTTGCACCAATAAGGGAAGAGGAGTACCTGTTTCTGCTGGCAGTGCTGTGTCCTCCTTCTGTTTTTCCAATGATCTTCTTATGGTTCGCTGGAAACGAGAAGTTGCGGAGGACGGTGGAGCCTTGGATGAACCCATGGACAAGTTGTTGAGTGTGGTGCGGTGGCCGTCAGTCGGCAGCGGGGAACCAAATCCGAGGCGGCGAACGACGGCGTAGCGGGTACAGCTCCGGTGCGGCGGACGGTTGCGACAGTGGAGCGGCAGCGGTGAGGCGCGGGATGGCATGGTCGAAGTGGTTCTGGTACGGCGCACGTCGGCGTCGGCGTTGTGGAGGCAGCTCTGCCTCGGCTTCAGCTGCTAAGTCCTTGAGGGCGTTGCGGTTGCGGTTGCGTTGCCCGACGACGTCGCGGTACCGGCTCCGGCGTGATGCAGGAGGCTGGGGTTTCGCGGCTGGTGGAGAGGGCATTTTGGCGTCCACGGAGTATGAATGGGGAAACGGAGGGAGGGGGGAACTAAGGGGGAACAATGTTTCGGTTTGGGATGCGCTTGTTTGAAATTTGGGGAAAGTTACAAACTTTGCCCCCATCTAAAATTTCGGACATATTGCGGGTTGGGGGTAGGATAGTAATCTCAGGTGTCCCAAATGGTGGGAGGGATAGATTTCGGCCGAGCGCATGGGTGTTTAGGCGCCCACGGCGTATGAATGCTTCTCGGAGGCGGTTGAGACTAGTGTCTTGGTGAACTTACAAACCTACCCCAGTTTAGACCTTTGGACATCGGGCCGATAGGCTACACGGGCCAGAGTCAGGACAGTAATTTCCTACCACCAAACATTAGTCTCGCGCGATTTCGGGTGACCAGAGGCTTATTTGGCGCTTCGTTCAATATTTTGGGAGCAGAAGCATTAACGTTTTCGGGGCTCTTGAATTGAACTTTCAGGATTTGTCAAACTTCACAAATCTTTACTCTTGAAAATCCTAAAGCTACGATTATTTTGGAATGCAGGGGGTACATTTGAATATACATTGTACACGAGTATATATTAAAAAATATGCAACTTACCTCAGTTCATGCATGGTTGCAGATATAATCTCCTTGGTTGCGAAAAAATAGATAGACATGCGTATGAATATATAGCATGTTCAAAAGCACAACAAAGATTGATGCCCTTTTTTATCTGATTTACAAATGCCATTATCTCGGGTTCAAATAAATGAATGCACTTCCTATGAATTCGAATCTTCGAAACCCCCTTTATGTTGAATTCAACATGTATTCTATTTCGTAGCTAGAAATTTGGAATGTATCCATATAAGTGACAAATGTATAAAGTGCTTCACAATAACAACATGGAGTGCACTAATTAATGTTTATATATGAATTGCAAACGCAATGCATTGCCTGTATTTCAAACTGCTCTCACTCTATGGATCGATAATACGAAATAAACACATGCACATGCTAGAATTCAATAGAGTATGGGTGTCTGATAGACCGATTTTCATTCATACGCAAATTGCAAAATTCAATCTCATCCAAAAATAATAATGCCATTTATATTTTAATTTAATGCATATAACAGCCTTTTACATGTAGATGCACTATGCCTCAGCCCGTTCTCACAAACGCGCTATATATCTTTCTATCTAACACATAAGTGCACACATTTTATATACATTGGCATTTCTCTTTTACACATGCTCACAATCTCTTCCGGGATGTCGAGGTGTCTCACGCACACGCTCTCTCTCTATCTCTCTCTCTATCTTTCTGACTACCATGTACCACTCTTTTCACTAATCTCAGTTGGAAAACACTATTTCTCTCACATGCATATATACACACGCACGGTCTCTACTAGCCCTCTATGCGCACATATATGTGCTTACGTGTCTCCCGCACACACATTATCTTTAG
>NC_057796.1:19227995-19229456 GCF_018294505.1 Triticum aestivum
AGTTGGCAGATATGATTCCATCAGATCATTCGGTAGGATATCCCTGACTGTTAGGCTGGATGGTAATACGAGCAAAGTTTTACCCATGTTCGGACCCTTAAAGTTGAGGAAAAAGCCTACTCTTGGTATTGTATATTAGTGATAGGGGTGTGTACAAAGTATACGTGAATACTAGGCATTGTGCGTGTGTGTATACTATTGACGAACTAGCCCCAGGCTTCTATAACATACTTAGAGCCTAGGGTTACAAATCATATATAGTCGGCTTATCACCAGTGGGGATAGAGTCCTCCACAACTCTAGTAGCTTCGTGTTGTACGCCGAGTCCTCCACATGGGTCTTCGTATAATGCGTCTCGGTCCAACCTATGTGGCGCAGGATGGAACCGACCCATGAGTCCTCATGTTGACCCACCACAACTAGAAATGATGTGCCCACCCCAACTAGAAATGATGTGCCCACCACACCACACACACAATCGGCCACTAAGAAAATAAGCATATGCAATAGTACAATGTTATACATGAAAGTTAATTGCATGGTGCATCCAAAAATATTTGTTCTGCATTGTGAATGTTTATATTTTCTCCTAAAATATTAGTCACGGGAAAGAGAAATGAAGAGCATACCTCTCCTTGTCTCGATCGGACACCCCCTCTTTCTACACCACTTTCACGTACGCACACAAATTATCTCTCGGCGCTCTAAAAGTATGCATGCCCATGACACATTCACGTGTGACGGTCACTGTATTTCAAGCGAAAGCACTATACGACCACTGGACTTCAGAATATGCTCATTACGGTCACCATATACATTCTCGTGGTGATCATACGGTATCTAGCTCATGATACGTCTCCGTATTTTGTTGATGACACTGACGGACATTGTATTTGATGCGTGCTCCATATTTTGTTGACGACATTTACGGTCATTGTATTTGAAGCGAAAGCACACACTACAAAAAAAAGACACATCCGTGACATTTTGGGCTGAACGAATTTTTTTCTGTCATACATATGACACTTCTATGACGATAATTGTGACAAAACCCGGTATCATCATAGATGTGGTGGGCTCCTACTTCTATGACAAAAAATCATGACATAAAATGGGCTTTTCGTCCTGGGCGGGCCGGAGACGCAGCTACATGACATTCTTTGGGCCGTCCATGATGGAAAAAACTGTGGTAGAAGCGAGGGGGAGGAAAATTTCGGGGTGTTCCCGGTTACGGTGGGAGGTCGGGGGCCGAGCGATGCGCGTTTCTCTCGTACACATACGCGCGTGTGTACGGGGCGTTGGCTCTAACTAAACCCGAGCGAGGCGTTGGGCTCTAACTAACCCGAGTGATTGCACTGCAGGCTACGCGTTACAGAACCCGAGTGATCGATCGATGGCTGTTAACTGAACCCGATCGAGCGATTCCTTCGCTACTGCTGCTAACTGAAGCCGATCGATTGG
>NC_057796.1:19229826-19233475 GCF_018294505.1 Triticum aestivum
AACACAACCACGCATTCCGTTCCGACCCAGCCGGTTGGCCCCCACGCGTTCCGTTGCCCCTCGATGAACACGACGCATTCCGTTGCCTCCCCACGAACACGACGCATTCCGTTGCCTCCCCATGAACACGACGACGACACTGTTTCTCCGTTCCGACCCAGCCATGTACACGAGCCCTGGCCGTACGTATGCGCGAGTAGGCGTTCGAGACCCCGCCCGTATGTACACATACGTGGCCGTATTTTCTTTCTTGCACCCTGGCCACTGTACGTACGTGTACATGCTACGTGCGCGCCTCTACTACGACACTTGCGCGCCTCTACATCCACCAGTATATATGTACGTACACGTTCGCGACCAGAATGAAAACGCTACGTATGCTTCGACCAGGTGGGTCCCGACTGTCAGGCACTTCCCTGCCTGCGAAGATGTAGCTGGTGGGTCCCAGCAGTCAGGGGGGTGAATCGTTTTTTTGCCCGGACGCATTTCCTTGCGTGCGAAAATGTAGCTGGTGGGTCCCAGCAGTCAGGGGGAAACGTTTTTTTCGCGAAATACAGTGGCCCGTTCGGTGGGTCCCAGCTGTCAGGTGGAGGAATCATTATTTTCCGCGTAATAACGAGGCACTTCCTTGCTGCGGCCGTGGACCCAGCTGTCAGCCTCTCCACGTACAGTCCACGTCCGATGGAAGTCATTCCTTGATTACGTTGACCACGCCGCGCCGAGAGCACCAGGGCGGTGGACGACGGCGAGGCCTAGGAAGGGGACGACGGGGAGCCGGGGAAGATGCGGCAGTGGAAGCCCGCGCGGAGAGGAGTACGAGGGTTCACTAGTTTGGCTGCGGTGTGAGGCTGCCGTCGCCGCAGGGCCTGGCCAGCGGTGGGAATAGTAGGGGGCGGTGAGGCCTCCGCGGCAGCACAGCCGGCGACAGGAGGCAGGAGCATGCGGCACGACCGGCGCTGCTTTGGGCGGCTGGAGCAAGAAGACCAGAGGTTGAAGAAGCACTACAACCATTGGATGGACATCGTACGGTCACTGGAGCTAGAATCGTTCATATTGACTAAAGTTGACAAAGGCCCCCGTCCCAGTCAACTTAGTAGGCCCACAAGTCAGCCTCCCACCATGGTGGGTCCCAGCTAGCAGGGGGAGTATTCATTTTTTTGTGCGTAATAAGGAGGCACTTCGGGTGGGTCCGAGCTGACAGCGGGGGGAACGGTTTTGTCGCGAAATACGCTGGCCCGTCCGGTGGGTCCCAACAGTCAGGGGGAAACGTTTTTTCGTGAAATAAGGTGGCCCGTCCGGTGGATCTCTGCTGTTAGGTGGAGGAATAATTATTTTGCGCGTAATAAGGAGGCACTTCCTTGCGGCCGCCTGGACCCAGCTGTCAGCCTCTCCACGTACAGTACTCTTCCGATGGAAGTCAGTCGTTGACCACGTTGACCACTCCGCGCCGAGAGCACCAGGGCGGTGGTCTGGACGACGGCGAGGCCAAGGAAGGGGACGACGCGGAGCCGGGGAAGACGCAACAGTGAAAGCCCGCGCGGACAAGAGTACGAGGGTTCACTGGTTCGGCTGCGGTGTGAGGCTGCCGTCGCCGTAGAATAACAGGGGTTGTGGGTGAGTAGAGGGATGGCCTGGCCAGCGGTGGGAGTAGTACGGGGCGGTGAGGCCTCCGCGGCATCACAGCCGGCCACGGGAGGCAGGAGCACGCGACACGACCGGCGCTGCTTTGGGCGGCTGGAGCAAGAAGACCAGAGGTTGAAGAAGCACTACATCGTACGATCACTGCGACTAGAATCGTTTACATTGACTAAGTTGACAAAGCCCTTGGTACGCGTCAACTTAGTAGGGCCACAGCTCGGATTTGGTAGAGAACATATAGCCCACTTGCGATTTGTAAGAATGTACAGCCCATTTTTTAATTCTAATGGAATTTAATACAGCCCATTTACAGTTTGTTAAAAGTACAGCCCAACTTCTAGCTAGGACAACGATTAATAATTTCAAACAACCGCTCAAAACAGAATTCAAAAAAAATTCCCACATTTTGATGGGATCCGAAATATTTTTATCCGAAATTTCTAGTCAGGTTAAATATAATTTCAAAATAAAGTTGTATTACGTTAAAATCCAACGAAATATTGCGCGCGCAACAAGTAATGAAATTAAAATTTTCAAATTCCAAAAATAATATATTTTTCAAACTAATTACGTGTTTGGTGCATAGTAACTGTCCAGTTATTATAATTACATCTCATTCATTATTTCTTGAAGTCCATTTTCTTGTTAAGCCTAATGCATACCTCCTAGGAAAGTTTGCAGCCCAGCGGGGCGGAGAAAAACAAGTTGACCCGGATATTGTGTACAACTGTCGGCCTAGTTGCATTGCTGATGTTGAAAAAAAATGCCCAAACAAGGCTTCTGTACAACTATTTGAAGTCACTGAGCTCAATTAATAATTTAAGAAAAAAGTTAGATTACAGTGGAACCTAATTAAAAGCTGTCACGAGCAAATAAATAATTCAACGGGTCCCACTTGTGCGTGTGCGCGCGTGTGTGCGTGTGTGTGTGTGTGAGAGAGAGAGAGAGAGAGAGAGAGATAGAGAGAGAGACCCATCGGTCGATGCTCGTAAATACATCATTCAGCCATATGCATTGTTGATGCTCAGTAAAAACTTATATAGTTGACACAATCATATAGAACATCATAGCACACTGAACTTGCATACAAAAATTTCACGCAAGCGGCACAATCAGGATGGAAGCAGTGGATCGCTACGGGAAGGGCTATGTAGAAACCAACGAAGTCGTACATAACGGTTCATCGTCTTTATCAATGACGGGGAAATATCTTGAATGTTGTGCAAAGAAAACAGACAGACAACACAATAAGTTATGCTAGCACATTAAGTTGACGTACAACCCTTTCTAAAAAAGTTCAGGTACAAAATTAGAACATGTCACAATCAAATGTACTGGCATATCAGTGCTTCACACCCATTGTAACACCCCGGATGTAACTTTCCATATTTGTAACTCCAACTCTTGCCATTTTCGGCTATGTGTTATGATATTCCCTTCGTGGTCGGGTTTTGTCTTTTGTTTTGCATTTTGTTCATGTCATGTATTTCATATCATGTCATCATGTGCATCTCATTTGCATACGTGTTCGTCTCATGCATCCGAGCATTTTCCCCATTGTCCGTTTTGCATCCCGACACTCCCACATGCACCGGCGCACCCCTCTTGTCTCTTTTCGTGAGCGGGTGTTAAACGTTCTCGGAATGGACCGAGGTTTGCCAAGTGGCCTTGGTACCCCACCGGTAGACCACCTGTCAAGTTTCGTTCCATTTGGAGGTCGTTTGATACTCCAACGGTTAACCGGGTAACCGCAAAGGCCTTTTGTGTGTTGCAGCCAAACCCCCCTCCAAAAAGCCCAATAACCCATCTAAGTCACCTCCATGCCCTCCGTCGTTCGATCACGATCGTGTGGACGAAAACCGCACTCCATTTGGAGTCTCCTACCTCCCTCTAGCTATAAATAAGTGACCCCGCGGATTTTTCGCACAGACGAAACCCTAACCCCTTCCCTCTCCGCCGCCTGACGCGTCCGTCCCGCGCCGGACGAAACCGCCCCCGCGCCAATCCGGAC
>NC_057796.1:19233935-19236149 GCF_018294505.1 Triticum aestivum
CGCCCGAGGCATCCGTGCCGCTCGCGCCGCCGGATCCCGCGCCTCCCCGCGCCTCCTCGTCGCCAGCGCCTCCTCCGGTGAGGTCCGGCCCGGATCCGGCGCCCCCCCTCGCCGGCCCCCGCTCTGGCGACTTCTCCTTCCCCGTCTCCAGCGATCCTCGATTTCCGCGCTAGATCTGGATCGGAGAGGTTGACCCCGAAATTTTCCTCCAAGTCTTCTCTCTCATATTTATGTTGCCCTGTTCATTCCATCATATCTCATTGCATACTGCTCCGTTTCATGCGTGTGATATATCGAAATGTTCATCACGAGATGCTCTTCATTTTGTTCCATTGTGCCAAGCTCGTTTGAGTTCATCTTGATGCCCAAATCTCTGGTGCAAGAGTGCTATATGATGGTTACTGCTGTTACTTATCAGAACTTGATGTTTTGTTATTTTTGTTGCATTTGATGTGTGCATCTTATGGGAATGAGCTCTACAGGTGTTTTGATATATGCCATGCCATCTTTACAGAGGTGTATGCCATGTATTTTTGTGATCTATGTGGTGACTAGCACAAGCATGCAAACTAGGGTTCCTGATGTTTCTGTTTCCAAGGACGGAATTTTGCTGTCTGTTACTGCTGTTATTTTGTTGCCATGTATCCATGTGTCTACAGTGAGATCCATGCTTCTGGTGGGTATGTTCAGTAAGGATGTTTTGGACATATAGTTGTACTCTATCCATCCATGCCCCTGTTTGGAATTATGGAGTGCCCTAGCATGTCTCAATCTAGCTCTACTTTTGCTATAAAATGTTCCTGGCAGAATGTTAACATGATATTCAATTTTGCCAAGGTTGTTGTAGTTGATCCATTCATGCTATCAACTTGCTCTTGCCATGGTTAGCTTCATAAACATGCCATATTGCTATAGGTATGCTTGTTTTGTCATGAATTGCCTTGTGATGAGTGCATCGTGCTCATAAAGATGCCTTCATAATTCTGTTATTGACATGCTCTGTTTTCTGCTAAGTCTGAAACCTGCTAACGAAACTTGCTATGTTGACATGGGTGCCATCATATCTTATGATCCTTTTTGGCTCATGGTCAGTAAGGGACTTGTGTTCTATGCATTTAGTAGATTCATTCCATGCCTTGTTTTTCTATGATAAGTTCCTGTAGCATGTGTTTTGCTTGCTCTGAACATTGCTACCTGATGCTGTTTCAGCCATGTTCAGTATTTTCACCAAGTCTGTGAAGCTGATATCATTTGCACTATTGCCATGCTTGTTTGAACCTGTTATTTTGTGATCTAGCCGTAGCTCACTGTTCATCTTTTGTCAAGCATCTCCTGTAGATCACTGAAATATGCTTTGTTGCTATGTTGGGGTGCTGTAGCATAGTTACTTGATGTATTTTAAGTGCTATCATGCTGTTAATCGCAGAATCGTGTCATTCTTGTTTTGCTCGCCATTTGCAAACCGTGCATCCATTTCCGGTGATATTTATATCGATTTCGACTGAAATCATCTCATCTTTCCAGTGGCATACTTGGTTTGCCATGTTGGTGCCTTGTTCATCCTTTTTCCTTCCGGAGCACGCATATGCATCGCATATCACATCTCGCATATCATACATGTATTGCATCATGTTGCTTGTGCATTTCCCGTGATTGATTGTGGTTCCATTGCTTGTGTTCTTGCTGTGGATAGAGCCGGGAGACAAGTTCGTGAACGAGGAACCTGTTGAGTACGCTTACGAGGATCAAGCTTTCGACAACTCTAAGAACCTTGCAGGCAAGATGACCTTACCCTCGAAATCACTTCTATCTTTGCTTTGCTAGTTGTTCGTTCTATTGCTATGCTGCGCTACCTATCACTTGCTATATCATGCCTCCCATATTGCCATGTCATGCCTCTGACCATCCTTTCCTAGCAAACCGTTGTTTGGCTAAGTTACCGCTTTTGCTCAGCCCTTCTTATAGCGTTGCTAGTTGCAGGTGAAGTTGAAGTTGGTTCCATGTTGGAACATGGATATTTTGGAATATCACAATATCTCTTATTTAATTAATGCATCTATATATTTGGTAAAGGGTGGAAGGCTCGGCCTTATGCCTGGTGTTTTGTTCCACTCTTGCCGCCCTAGTTTCCGTCATACCGGTATTATGTTCCTTGAGTTTGCGTTCCTTACGCGGTTGGGTGATTTATGGGACCCCCTTGACAGTTCGCCTTGA
>NC_057796.1:19236368-19237584 GCF_018294505.1 Triticum aestivum
CAGTGCTCCTTCGAGTGTTGGTCCGAACCAAGTAGACCGCGGGGCCACCTCGGGGAAACTTGAGGCCTGGTTTTACTCGTTGGATGTCTCATCCGTTGTGCCCTGAGAACGAGATATGTGCAGCTCCTATCGGGATTTGTGGGCACATCGGGCGCCTTTGTTGGTCTTGTTTTACCATTGTCGAAATGTCTTGTAAACCGGGATTCCGAGACTGATCGGGTCTTCCCGGTAGAAGGTTTTTCCTTCGTTGATCGTGAGAGCTTATAATGGGCTAAGTTGGGACACCCCTGCAGGGTATTATCTTTCGAAAGCCGTGCCCGCGGTTATGAGGCAGATGGGAATTTGTTAATGTCCGGTTGTAGAGAACTTGACACTTGACTTAATTAAAATACATCAACCGTGTGTGTAGCCGTGATGGTCTCTTTTCGGCGGAGTCCGGGAAGTGAACACGGTTTGAGTTATGTATGAAAGTAAGTAGTTTCAGGATCACTTCTTGATCATTTCTAGCTTCGCGACCGTTGCGTTGCTTCTCTTCGCGCTCTCTTTTGCGTATGTTAGCCACCATATAAGCTTAAATAGTCTTGATCTCACGGGTGTGAGATTGCTGAGTCCTCGTGACTCACAGATTCTACCAACACAGTTGCAGGTGCCGACGATACCAGTGCAGATGACGCAACCGAGCTCAAGTGGGAGTTCAACGAGGAATGTGGTCGTTACTATGTTTCGTTTCCTGATGATCAGTAGTGGAGCCCAGTTGGGACGATCAGGGATCTAGAATTTGGGGTTATCTTATTTTCATTTGGATTTGACCGTAGTCGGTCTATGTGTGGAATTTGGATGATGTATGAATTAATTTATGTATTGTGTGAAGTGGCGATTGTAAGCCAACTCTCGTTATCCCATTCTTGTTCATTACATGGGATTGTGTGAAGATGACCCTTCTTGCGACAATACCTACAATGGGGTTATGCCTCTAAGTCGTGCCTCGACACGTGGGAGATATAGCCGCATCGTGGGCGTTACAAGTTGGTAATCAGATCCATCCCCGACTTAGGAGCCCCCTGCTTGATCGAATCGCTGGCGTTGTTGAGTCTAGAACAAAAATGTTTTGAGTCTTAGGAGCTCCCTTCATTTGACTCCTCAGTCCCTTCGTCGCTCTGGTGAGGCCTCCTGACGTAGAAGTTTTGACTCTTGTCTCCTCAAATTTCACTAAAAA
>NC_057796.1:19237594-19243497 GCF_018294505.1 Triticum aestivum
TTTTTAGGATCAAGCGGGTATCTTGGAATCGTTCCGACGGTTTTGTGACGAGAACATTGTTCTTGGTGCCTCCTGACATTTAGGGGTTGTGGCAGTGTCCCGGGGAGTTGAGCTCCGAGGTGTTGTCGTCACAATTTTATCATTGCAGTTCTGGAATACCTGAGTTTCGCCGACATCGAAAATCTCTTTTATGCAGTTGTTGGTGAGATCACCTCGACGCCACCCAGTACTGGGGCGGGAGTTCGGGAGTATTGACATAACTCGTATAACGGATGCTTTTCGAAGTTTGAGGTACACGATTTCTGAAGGTTTCTTGGTTATGTGTTGACGGATGGATACAGCTGGATCTAGGGATTGCTAGTTTGGGTGATACATTTTGTGTCCCCTGTATCCCCAACACCAGATTGCATAACCAGAAAGTTTCGGGAGTTTATAGGTGGGATTCAAGTAGCTCTTAGCATTTCTTCCCGCAGATATTTGGTTTGTGATTGGGTAATCCTTACCACTTATTTGTTCCACTCGTACCTTGTTATTTTATTCATCAATCTCTTATCAAGTGGCTTCTCACCTTATGGAAGTGTGATGATTTACTATTGAATTCATTCGTTCATCCTCGTTCGAATGTTTATTGTGAAGACTATATGTTGCAATTTCTATCCGTTGATTCAATTTGTCTATCTGTCTATCAAGATGCTAACGGATGTCACCCTCTTCAGGATGGCTCCGCCAACGCGTCAGAATCTGAAACGCAATGAGGGGATTCAGGCGAACCCTCCGCCACCACCTCCGCCTCCGGAGGCATGGCAAGCTATCATGGCAGCCACCAACGCCAATGCTCAGATGATTTTGCAACTCTTGCAAGAGCGCACCCAAGGGCAAGGCAACCAAGGAAATCAAGGCCAAGGCAACAATCAGCCTCACTTCGCTACCCTCAACCAGTTCCTCGCAAATCAGCCGAAGTCTTTCAGCTACTGTGCCGAGGCCACAGACGCCGATGATTGGCTCGTGGACATCAACAAGCATTTTGAATGTAGCAATGTCAGGCCTGAGGACTTTGTCAAGTTTGCTTCTTTTCAACTCAAGGATCAAGCTGCCGAGTGGTATCAACAATACAAAGATTCCAGAGGAGGTCGTGTGATTACCTGGGATGATTTCCGCCGAGACTTCAAAGCTCACCACATTCCACAAAGTGTTGTTGAGAGCAAGCGTGAGGAGTTCCGCAATCTCAAGCAAGGCAGCATGTCCGTGTATCAATACAATACCCAGTTTCAGAAACTCGCTCGCTTCGCTAAGCAAGATGTTCCTGATGAAAAGAGCATGATCTATCAATTTAGAGGTGGTCTCAGAGAAGATCTGCAATTACCTCTCGTGCTTTTGGAGCCGACCAAGTATGATGACTTCTACAACATGGCTCTGAAGCAAGAGGCTGCTCAGCTCAAGTGTGAGGCTTCTAATAAGAGAGTCAGGGACGCAGTTAAGTCTTCTTCTTCCTCACTAGTGGCTGCTAAGCAACAGAAGTTCTGGTTGCCTCCTCCTCCTCCGTTTCATCAGCATTTCCAGCAAAAGAACAAAGGTGGCCATGGATCTTCCCACCCACCCAACCCTGGCTATCAGAACAAGTCTCAGAATCAAGCTCCAAAGTCGAATGCTCCTTACCATCGTCCACTCTCAGAGGTGACTTGCAACAAGTGTCAGCAGAAAGGTCACTATGCGAACAAGTGGTTCAACCAAAGGCGCCTTCCGCCTCCTCCTCCTGTGAGATCTTCCAGCAATGCAGTGGTCAAGCATAATCCCAAGTCTGCAAAGGTGAACATGATGAATGCAGCTCAAGCGGAGGAATATACTGATGTGATAATGGGTAATCTCTCAGTTAATGATATTCCTACAAAAGTTTTATTTGATACTGGTGCATCGCATTCTTTCATGTCATACCCATTTGCATCGAAGCACAATGTTGGCACAGAGATTTTATCCAAAGTTATGCAAGTTGTTTCTCCGGGAAAGCTTATGACTTATAGTTTGGTTGCTCCCCGATGTCTCTATCAACTTGGGCAACTATAAATTTCTGGCTAAACCAATTGTCCTTGGTGACTCGGATATTGATCTAATTCTCGGGATGGACTGGCTTTCTAAGCATAAGGCTCAACTTGATTGTGCTGCTAGGGAAATTCAATTGACGCACTCTTCTGAGGATGTGATCATCTATGCCGCTCGTGACGAGACCATTCGGTTATTCTCTCTTAATGAGAAGGGCGAGCTAGACGCAATCTCACAGATTCCAGTCGTTTGTGAGTACCAAGATGTCTTTCCAGAAGAGCTTTCGGGTATGCCTCCTCACCGGCCAGTTGAGTTCGTTATCCATCTAGAGCCTGGCACGGAACCCGTTTGCAAGCGTCCTTACAAGCTTGGACCCAAGGAGCTGAAAGAATTGAAGAAACAGCTCGATGAACAAGAGCGTCTGGGTTTGATTAGACCGAGTTCATCTCCATGGGGTTGTCGTGTTCTTTTTGTCCAGAAGAAGGATGGCACGGACCGACTTTGTGTCGACTACCGTCCATTGAACAAGAAGACAATTAAGAACAAGTATCCACTTCCCAACATCAATGAGCTATTCGAGCAACATAAAGGTGCTAAAGTCTTCTCCAAGCTTGACCTTCGAATGGGTTATCGTCAGATTCGAATTCGTGAAGAAGATATTCCCAAGACAGCATTCAGAACAAGCTTTGGTTCTTATGAATATACTGTCATGTCTTTCGGACTTGTCAATGCTCCTCCAACATTCTCTCGAATGATGAACTTCATCTTCAACCCCTATACCAATGAATTCGTCCTGGTGTATCTCGATGATATCTTGGTCTTCTCCAAGAATAAGAAGGATCATGCCAAACATTTGCGATTGGTGCTTGACAAGCTCAGAGAGTATCAATTCTATGCGAAGTTTTCCAAATGTGAGTTTTGGCTTGATGAAGTTCTTTACCTTGGTCATATCATCTCTGCCAAGGGCATCGCTGTTAATCCCGAGAAGGTGTCTGCAATTGTGAATTGGGAACCTCTCAGAATGTCAAGCAGCTCCGCAGTTTCCTTGGTCTTGCAAGCTATTGCCGTAGATTCATTGAGAATTTCTCTAAGATTGCAAAGCCTCTTTCCAACCTCCTCCAGAAGCATGTGAAATATGTCTGGACTCCTGAGTGTGACGTTGCTTTCAACACTCTCAAAGAGAAACTCGTCACAGCTCCTGTCTTAACTCCTCCTGACGAATCCAAGTCATTCAAAGTTTTCTGTGATGCCTCTCTTCAAGGTCTCGGTGCTATGTTAATGCAAGAGAAGAAAGTTGTGGCCTATACCTCTCATCAGCTGAAGCCCAACGAAAAGAACTACCCCACTCACGATCTTGAGTTGGCGGCAGTTGTCCATGCATTAATAACATGGAGACATCTCTTGTTGGGAAGAAAAGTGGACATATTCACCGATCACAAGAGTCTCAAGTACATCTTCACTCAGCCAAACCTCAACCTCAGGCAAACTCAATGGGTAGAAATGATTCAAGAGTACAATCCGAGTATTGAATATACTCCAGGCAAGGCCAATGTCATTGCGGATGCTTTGAGCAGGAAGGCTTATTGCAACAGTTTAATCCTGAAGCCATTTCAACCGGATCTTTGCGAAGCTTTCCGCAAACTGAATCTCCAAGTTGTTCCTCAAGGCCTTCTTGCCAACCTCATAGTCTCTCCTACTTTGGAAGACCAAATTCGTGAGGCACAACTCCTGGATACCATGGTGAAGAAGGTGAAACATGGTATTGACAAGGGTCTTTCGAAATACAAGTGCTATCGCATTGATGACAGAGACACTTTATTCTTCGAGGACCAGATTGTGGTTCCTAAAGGTGATCTAAGGAAAGTCATTATGCACGAGGCACACAATTCTCTTCTTTCCATTCATCCTGGAAGTACGAAGATGTACCATGACCTCAAGCAGTCGTATTGGTGGACTCGAATGAAGCGAGAAATCGCTCAGTTCGTGAATGAATGTGATGTCTGTCGAAGGATGAAAGCAGAACACCAACGACCAGCTGGTCTCTTCCAACCTCTTGCTATTCCAGAATGGAAGTTTGATCATATCGAAATGGACTTCGTGACTGGATTTCCTAAGTCCAAGCGCGGAAATGATGCTATCTTCGTTGTCATCGACAAGCTTACTAAAGTGGCTCATTTCCTTCCAATCAAAGAATCTATCACAGCAGCTCAGTTGGTAGAGCTATACACCTCCAGGATTGTCTCCTTGCACGGCATTCCACAATTGATATCTTCAGATCGTGGAAGCATCTTCACTTCTAAGTTCTGGGACTCCTTTCAGAAGGCCATGGGCACCAACATTCGCTTCAGCACAGCTTTCCATCCTCAAACTAGTGGCTAAGTCGAGCGAGTCAATCAAATCCTTCAAGATATGCTCAGGGCTTGTGTCATTTCCTTTGGCATGAAGTGGGAAGATTGTCTTCCATATGCCGAGTTCTCCTACAACAACAGTTTCCAAGCGAGTTCGGGCAAGGCCCCATTCGAGATTCTATATGGCAGAAAGTGCCGTATTCCTCTCAATTGGTCAGAGACTGGTGAACGCCAACTTCTTGGCAATGACTTAATCACAGAGGCTGAAGAAATGTGTAAAGTCATCCGTGAAAACCTCAAAGCCGCGCAATCGCGCCAGAAGAGTTACTATGATAGCAAGCACCGGGACTTGGCTTTCGAGATCGGAGACCATGTCTACCTCCGCGTCTCTCCAATGAAAGGCACTCGTCGCTTCGGTATCAAAGGGAAGCTTGCCCCTAGATTCGTGGGTCCTTTAAAGATCATTGGCAAAAGAGGCGACCTCGCCTATCAACTTGAGCTTCCCTCCAACTTCGCGAACGTGCACGATGTGTTCCACGTGTCACAGCTTCGCAAGTGCTTCAAGACTCCTGAGCGCACCATCAACTTCGAAGAGATTGACCTCCAAGAAGATCTGTCTTATCATGAGCACCCCGTTGCTATTCTTGAAGAAACTGAGCGCAATACTCGCAACAAGTCAATCAAATTCCTGAAAGTGAAGTGGTCGCACCATTCCGACAGATAAGCCACCTGGGAGCACGAGGACCACCTCTGTTCCGAATATCCGGAGTTCTTTCAGTCCTAGATCTCGGGACGAGATCCTCTCGTAGTGGTGAAGTGTTGTAACACCCCGGATGTAACTTCCCATATTTGTAACTCCAACTCTTGCCATTTTCGGCTATGTGTTATGATATTCCCTTCGTGGTCCGGTTTTGTCTTTTGTTTTGCATTTTGTTCATGTCATGCATTTCATATCATGTCATCATGTGCATCTCATTTGCATACGTATTCGTCTTATGCATCCGAGCATTTTCCCCATTGTCCGTTTTGCATTCCGACACTCCCACATGCACCGGCGCACCCCTCTTGTATCTTTTCGTGAGCGGGTGTTAAACGTTCTCGGAATGGACCGAGGTTTGCCAAGTGGCCTTGGTACACCACCGGTAGACCACCTGTCAAGTTTCGTTCCATTTGGAGGTCGTTTGATGCTCCAACGGTTAACCGGGTAACCGCAAAGGCCTTTTGTGTGCTGCAGCCAAACCCCCCTCCCAACAGCCCAATAACCCATCTAAGTCACCTCCATGCTCTCCGTCGTTCGATCACGATCGTGTGGGCGAAAACCGCACTCCATTTGGAGTCTCCTAGCTCCCTCTAGCTATAAATAAGTGCCCCCCCCGGATTTTTCGCGCAGACGAAACCCTAACCCCTTCCCCTCTCCGCCGCCGGACGCGTCCATCCCGCGCCGGACAAAACCGCGCCCGCGCCCGCGCCAATCGGGACGCGCCACATGGCAGCGCCGCCGCTCCACCGCCGCCGGCC
>NC_057796.1:19243608-19262096 GCF_018294505.1 Triticum aestivum
GCCGCCCGAGGCATCCGTGCCGCCCGCGCCGCCGGATCCCGCGCCTCCTCGTCGCCAGCGCCTCCTCCGGTGAGGTCCGGCCCGGATCCGGCGCCCCCCTCGCCGGCCCCTGCTCCGGCGACTTCCCCTTCCCTCGTCTCTGGCGATCCTCGATTTCCGCGCCAGATCTGGATCGGAGAGGTTGACCCCGAAATTTTTTCCTCCAAGTCTTTACTGTCATATTTATGTTGCCCTGTTCATCGCATCATATCTCATTGCATACTGCTCCGTTTCATGTGTGTGATATATTGAAATGTTCATCACGAGATGCTATTCATTTTGTTCCATTGTGCCATGCTCGTTTGAGTTAATCTTGATGCCCAAATCTCTGGTGCAAGAGTGCTATATGATGTTTACTGCTGTTACTCATCAGAACTTGATGTTTTGTTATTTTTGTTGCATTTGATGTGTGCATCTTATGGGCATGAGCTTTACAGGTGTTTTGATCTATGCCATTCCATATTTAGAGAGGTGTATGCTATGTAGTTTTGTGATCTATGTGGTGACTAGCACAAGCATGCAAACTAGGCTTCATGATGTTTCTGTTTCCAGGGACTTAGAATTTTGCTGTCTGTTACTGCTGTTATTTTGTTGCTTTGTATCCATGTGCCTACAGTGAGATCCATGCTTCTTGTGGGTATGTTCAGTAAGGATGTTTTGGACATATAGTGGTTATCTATCCATCCATGCCCCTTTTTGCAATTATGGAGTGTCCTAGCATATCTCAATCTTGCTCTACTTTTGCTATAAAATGTTCCTGGCAGAATGTTAACATGATATTCAATTTTGCCAAGGTTGTTGTAGTTGATCCATTCATGCTATGAACTTGCTCTTGCCATGGTTAGCATTGTAAACATGCCATATTGCTGTAGATATCCTTGTTTTGTCATGCATTGCCTTGTGATGAGTGCATCATGCTCACAATGATGCCTTCATAATTCTGTTAATGCCATGCTCTGTTTTCTGCCAAGTCTGGAACCTGCTAACGAAACTTGCTATGTTTACATGGGTGCCAACGTATCTTCTGATCCTTTTTGGCTCATGGTCAGTAAGGGACTTTTGTTCTATGCATTTAGTATATTCATGCCATGCCTTGTTTTCCTATGATAAGTTCATGTAGCATGTGTTTTTCTTGCTCTGAACATTGCTACCTGATGCTGTTTCAGCCATGTTCAGTATTTTCACAAAGTCTGTGAAGCTGATATCTTTTGCACTTTTGCCATGCTTGTTTCAACCTATTATTTTGTGATCTAGACGTAGCTCAGTGTTCATATTTTGTCAAGCATCTCCTGTAGATCACTGACATATGCTTTGTTGCTATGTTGGGGTGCCGTAGCATAGTTACCTGATGTATTCTAAGTGCTATCATGCTGTTAATCGCAGATTCGTGTCATTCTTGTTTTGCTCGCCATTTGCGAACCGTGCATCCGTTTCCGGTGATCTATATATCGATTTCGACCGAAATCATCTCATCTTTCCAGTGCCATACTTGGTTTGCCAAGTTGATGCCTTGTTCATCCTTTTTTCTTCCCGAGCAGGCATATGCATCGCATATCACATCTCGCATATCATACCTGTATTGCATCATGTTGCTTGTGCATTTCCCGTGATTGATTGTGGTTCCATTGCTTGTGTTCTTGCTGTGGGTAGAGCCGGGAGACAAGTTCGTGAACGAGGAACCTGTTGAGTACGCTTACGAGGAACAAGCTTTCGACAACTCTGAGAACCTTGGAGGCAAGATGACCTTACCCTCGAAATCACTTCTATCTTTGCTTTGCTAGTTGTTCGTTCTATTGCTATGCTGCACTACCTACCACTTGCTATATCATGCCTCCCATATTTCCATGTCAAGCCTCTAACCATCCTTTCGTAGCAAACCGTTGTTTGGCTAAGTTACCGCTTTTGCTCAGCCCTTCTTATAGCGTTGCTAGTTGCAGGTGAAGTTGAAGTTGGTTCCATGTTGGAACATGGATAATTTGGAATATCACAATATCTCTTATTTAATTAATGCATCTATATATTTGGTAAAGGGTGGAAGGCTCGGCCTTATGCCTGGTGTTTTGTTCCACTATTGCCGCCCTAGTTTCCATCATACCGGTATTATGTTCCTTGAGTTTGCGTTCCTTACGCGGTTGGGTGATTTATGGGACCCCCTTGACAGTTCGCCTTGAATAAAAATCCTCCAGCAAGGCCCAACCTTGGTTTTACCATTTGCCACCTAAGCCTTTTTCCCTTGGGTTTTCGCGAGCCCGAGGGTCATCTTTATTTTAACCCCCCCCCCCGGGCCAGTGCTCCTTCGAATGTTGGTCCGAATCGAGTAGACTGCGGGGCCACCTCGGGGAAACTTGAGGCCTGGTTTTACTCGTTGGATGTCTCATCCGTTGTGCCCTGAGAACGAGATATGTGCAGCTCCTATCGGGATTTGTCCGCACATCGGGCTTCTCTTCTCGCTCTCTTTTGCGTATGTTAGCCACCATATAAGCTTAAATAGTCTTGATCTCACGGGTGTGAGATTGATGAGTCCTCGTGACTCACAGATTCTACCAACACAGTTGCAGGTGCCGACGATACCAGTGCAGATGACGCAACCGAGCTCAAGTTGGAGTTCGACGAGGAACGTGGTCGTTACTATGTTTCGTTTCCTGATGATCAGTAGTGGAGCCTAGTTGGGACGATCGGGGATCTAGCATTTGGGGTTATCTTATTTTCATTTGGATTTGACCGTAGTCAGTCTATGTGTGGAATTTGGATGATGTATGAATTAATTTATGTATTGTGTGAAGTGGCGATTGTAAGCCAACTCTCGTTATCCCATTCTTGTTCATTACATGGGATTGTGTGAAGATGACCCTTCTTGCGACAATACCTACAATGCGGTTATGCCTCTAAGTCGTGCCTCGACACATGGGAGATATAGCCGCATCGTGGGCGTTACACCCATAGCTCAGATTTAACTAGAATCTGACAAGATTCAGTTCTTACCTCAAATTAGAGCACATCCAGGCAGCCAGCCCTGCCTCTTCTCCCAAAGAAGAAGTGGCCTCCGCCGCGCGATGGAGTAGGCCATGTGCCATCCATCGTTCCGAGCAACACGCGGAAAGTCTAACGTTGACTCCTGTAATGGACGTCGTCGACGGACCCGGGCACCAGCGGCGGCGGCAGGACTTCGATTGATGGATTGACCACTTCTTCGACATGCATGAACACTCGATACAGGTACATCCCTAACGTGGTCCGCGGCGGCCTTGGTGACGACGAATAGTACAACCCCGGTTCCTGCACCGCTATCTCAACACCAATGTATAGTGGACGGCTTCTTCATCCATGCCATAACTGTCAGAGCCCAGCTGTCTGGAGGAACAAACATACTTACGAGCTCACCTCCAAGGTCGTTGATAAGCTCGTTCATGGACTCGCTGTTCCAAGCACGTCGAGGCATGCCGTGGAAGGTTAGCTTTGTTAAAAAACTCAAGCTCAGAGGGCACCGAGCCCCATCCTGGGTGCCACCGATCAAAGCTCACCAGCGCGCCATCGCAGAACAAACGCTGGGAAGATTCGAACACACGACTGCAGTCGAAAGTTGTCCGGAACACTGAGCTCAAATTATATAACTTGAAAAAAGGAGATACACTCTGAACACTGGAGAATGGTGATGCCCTCATTTAGCCCACCAGTAGTTCGAGACAATAATCAGTTCGAAACAACGATATATACAACATTCAAACACTGACTAGTGACTACTACTGACATAAATAGCAAGACATGATAGTTCATAAGAAGTCTTGCTACACCACCAAAACGCACCCATCTGCAGCGCTCAGACTCTCGTGATCCAGACGAGAATGACATTCTAAACAGAAGCAACTATTACATAGTAAGAGTGACATAGACGAGGATGACCAAATGACAAGGAATATGCATAACAAAAGAAATAACTACCCATCCAGAACCAGCAGCAAAGACAACAAAGTCATTCGAAGAGATGATCCAACACCTTCATAATTTGCAGCCCCGCTTCAGCGACCAGTGATCCGGAGACACCAGTACTCCACCTTTTCGATGCAACAACCCAATTACCTATCAACCTGAAGACTTGAACCACATCACTGCCTGTCGTAATTGAGACATCCAAGGATCAAAGTTAATCCGGATGCCTTTGTCATTCTCACCTTCTTTTGGCTGCAGGCTGTATCGTTGACAATCAGGGGAGTTTGCTCCCGAACTCCTAGAGCTCGCCGTGTAGACAAAGTTTTCCATGGCAAACAGAGCCTCTCTGCCATCAAGGTCCTTGCCAACGGTGATCTCCTGGTTAATCGGATAATTGAGTCCGAGAAACAGCGAGTGTGAACCAAGGCTGTTTACCCGCCTCCAACTAAAAAATCCTAAAGGCCCCAACAAGCTGGTATCCTGCTCATAGATGTAACAGCCACTGTCCGGATACTCACGTATTACATGGTGCTTGTATACAGTGGGGTTTTTGCAATATAACCTTTCCGGCTCATGTGTCCGAATGATCATCAGTCTTTTGCCGTCGTCTGATCGAGCGAGGAACCAGTTGTGCTTCCCTGTTTTTGGCAACGGTGGTGTGATTACAAAGGGCAGTAACTGTAGGGACACTGCATCATATCAAAAAGGACAGGCATTGTTAATGTAAGATCAGCATTGTTCAGAGTATGAGTAGGATAATGCAAGAAACAACATTGATATGTCCCTGTTGGAACCGGGAGGAAAATACAGGGAAATCTATACTGGGTTCGAAAATATAGAAGTGCCATGCATGGTTATACTCATGTTATCTCGCAATCGATTCTTCACAGGAAACTACCATGTCATGCATGTTATGTACTCCCTCCGTTCCCAAATATTTGTCTTTCTAGGCATTTCAAATAGACACAACATACGGATGTATGTAGACATATTTTAGAGTGTAGATTCACTCATTTTGCTCCGTATGTAGTCACTTGTTAAAATCTCTAGAAAGACGAATATTTGGGAACGGAGGGAGTAATCATGTTCTGTCCTCACAAACAAATTTTTCAAGGTAACTAACAGACCATGCATTGTTATATACTCGTGTTCTGTGGGCAAAAATTTTGTGAGGATATTATTCTAGCCATTGATTGCTGAAGGGCGAATATAGGTATGTACACATGGTAAGCATTGCAGGATTTCACTACTTCCAAATATAGAGTTCTCCATATGCACATTTACTTCCTTAATTTATGGTTAGATGAAACCAACAGTGTGGTGCATGTTTCTACATCATGAAAATGAGGAAACTAACATGGCCATTGATACACACTCATATTTAGTAGTAGTAGTAGTAGTAGTAGTAGTATATAGATTACTGTAAAATAAGGATAATATCCATATATTCCTAACCGTTTGATTATTCAGGGTACAAATTGGCTGTAATGACATGGTCACAATCGCATGAATTAACTCATTCCAAATATAGCTGATTTACAGCGTCTCTAATACATTGCCATAGTTCTACTCAAATTCTGCTGAAACAGGGATATGCCAATCATCACAAAAAGTTCAAACAGTGTCATGGCGTCATCATTAACATGAGATGGAAACAACTTACACGTGCCGTCCCAGCAATACGTGGTGCCATCTGCTTTGTCGATCGTGTAGATGATGCCATTGTGTTCAATAGCATCACAGAAGTGTGTATCAGCTTTGACGATGATCCAGTGCGAGTCGAGTTGTCTCCAGCTAAAGAAGGCACTGGCGTAAAGATAGGTGAGTCCGCGGTCGAACAAGGCAATTAGCTTGAAGTCTGCGTAATTCGCATGTCGTGTGGGCACTTGGCAGATTACAATCTTCTGCAAAACAAGGTCCGTCCAACTGACATAGTAATCTAGATGACTTGGACCGCGATGGTAATACTCTATATAATCCAACGGAGGAAGGATAATCTCATGGGAGGTCTGGAAGTTCACGAGCACCAACTTTTTACCGTCTTCTCTGAAGGCAGCCATCCAGTGGGAGTTCATGCCGACCCAGTACATACCTGCCAAGAAGTTTCGGGCGATGGTGATCGGATCGATGTCGAGGCAAATGATGTACGGCGACCCACTACATACCTGCAAAGAAGTTTCGGCTAATGGAGATCGGATTGAAGTCGAGGGGCATCATGCACGCCTCCGTATCATGGTGAGCCAATCTCGCAAGACCAGATAGCAGCAAGCAGGGTGTCTTGAAAAGCTTAGGCCTCGCTTCGACGATGGTCGTGTGCATGTCCCTCGAGCATGCAGCCAGCCGCAGGGCGCTCAACATATCCATACACGAACAACAGAGGTCGAGGATGTCACTGGGGAGATTGCTCCAATCGCGGCTCATATGGATGCTGCGCGGTTCGCGTTCGGCCATGGTGGAGTTTGGAAGGGGGCTTGATTTACGGGGAGAAGGATGTCGCTGCTGGAGCGGCTAGCGAGGGAATAGTGGTACTGGGGGAGGCGAGTGAGGCGACGATAAACGGGGGCACAGTGAGATGGAGACGGAGAAGGAGATGGAGATGGAGTGGTGATATGGGAGCGGAGAGGGAGACGAGGCGAGGCGCCAATGTGCTGTACAGCGGCGGTGATAGACTGCACAGTGCACAGGGTGAGGCTGACTTTGGTAACCCGAACACACCGCCTGGACTAGTGTCAGGCGCAGGGTGTTGTCACTTCACTGTGAGGACCGGATGAATAGTATTTTGACCATCAAGTGTACCACAGTTGTACTACTACTACTAGTAGTAGGAACATGAGTACTCCAGTATTGTATAGCGGAAATAGGTCTCCCGTGCTAGCATGCCTGTTCACTTCATCGTTCAGGTATCATCCATATTGCGAGCAGAACCAAATTCTCGTGCATGCCCAATCAACGCCCTGTCGTGATGCATGCAGTGGTCGTTCTGGTGCATCAAGGACGACATGCAGATCGTTCCACACTTGAGAAGAGGAAAAATGGAAAGGTAGAACGCGGCAGCAGAGGAAGAGAACGCTGGCTAACGAGGCTGGGAGGGGATCGAGCAGGAAGTTAATGCTCCATGCCTAAAGGTTTTGGGAAAACCTGATTTTCATAAGGTGACTTATACTCACCTAAACGGAGGGAGTATTCCTTAACCAAAGAATGTTGTGTCTCCCACTCATGCGCTCAAAAACAACTACGACACATTTTTTTATCTGTTTGCATAGGTCCCACCTATCAGGAAGGATGGGCACGTACACGAATAGGTACGACTCATCAGTCTACCCGCATAGCCTTTTCGTTTAGTCTACCTAGCCGTCTAATCAACTGCCTGCACGCCACTTCTCCCATTTACTTCTCCATCGGGAACCGATTCTCCTCGGCTTCTTCACCTCCCCTTCGTCTTCATTTGCATCCAAACCTCACTGCGTTCACATTGTTTTAACCTCTTTAAATAATCATCTACTACTTCAGTTAGACTAGCCATCTAATCCTAATTCTCCAAACCATAGCCCTCCGTTCCAGCGGTTCCAAATGGCGAAAGAGATCGAGATGCAGGTTTTTAGCGTCCAACATGTCCACGTCGAAGGCTCGATGCGCATAGTTGCCACCGTCACCGTCCACCCAAGGGTTGTTCGGCAGTGGATCAACAATGTATCCAACTCCCTCGAAAAGGTAGAGACGAGGGTCATCGGTCTCGACGCAGAGTACACAGAGCGTGCCCCTGGGAAGATCCAGCGCGCCGCCGTCCTTCAGCTGTGCCTCGAAGATGATGTTTTGGTGTACCACATCATACACTCGCCCTCCATACGAGGTGAGCTTCACGATTTCTTGTCTCGGGAGGACGTATACTTCTGTGGGGCAGCCATCGAAGGGGACAAACAGAAGCTGGAGCCGTACAACCTTGATTTGAAAAGCATCGCTGACCTACAAACCAGAATCAAAATTCCTGTAGAATATTGTGATAAACAAACACCATCCCTATTCGACGTAGCAAATTTTGTGCTCAGTGCAAATCTTCAGAAGGGTGATGAGACGGTGGCATTAAGGTCGTCTGGATGGGAGAATTATCCCTTGAGGTACGAGCGGATAAAATATGCTGCCCTCGATGCCCTTGTGAGTTTCGAGATAGCTGCAAGGTCCAAAGAGCTTGTTGCAAAGCCGTCTCCCACACAGAATGAGAAGAAGAAGAAGAAGAAGAAGAAGAAGAAGAAGAGGAATAAGAAGAAGAAGAAGAAGAAGAAGAAGAAGAAGAAGAAGAAGAAGAAGAAGAAAAGGATGCACCAGCAGGAGGGCATTATCGATGGATGAACTATTTCCACTCTTGTAAAAAAAATTATTCCCTCTCGGTGTATATTGATATAGATGGACTATTTCGATGGTGTGCATGTCCTTGGAACAAAGTAGTAGCATGGGTCCGCTTGACTATAAGGAACTATTTATCCGCATATGTAGCTTTCTCTGCTACTCCTTCCAGTGATCGGTATGCAGTGCATGTGTCCGTAGACATGACAGCTTGTCCATGGAAGTTCAACTACGGCGACCATCACGTTTCATCTCACGATTCCCGCGACGCCTCTCCAACCCACGGCACCACGCCCCCGACGTGCGCCTCACCCCTCTCGGCCGCACCACCCCTCTGCCTTTGTGTGCATGACATGTGGGCCACCTAAAATGCGGCAAGCATCAAGTTTCTACCACAGCTACCCGCGATTCCCACGACGTCGCTCGAACGCATGAAACCACACGTCCCCCGACCGGCGGCTCACCCCTCTTGGCCCCACTGCCCCTCTGCCTACGGGAGCATTACATGTGGACCTGTCACCTATCGGGTCCACATGTTATTGACTCAAAGGTAGGTGTAGTAAGGCGCTGAAGCTCAGTCCCGACGGCCCTGAGAGGGAAATGTAACTCCAGCGCCAGGGCTTGTGGTGCTCCCGCAGCACAAACTCGTGCCAAACTCGAGATTTTTTTCTTTACTATACATGCACGCAACTACTTAATGGACATTGTAATCTCAACATGTGATGGGCAGCTCTAAATTTGAATTTGAAACTGATAAAATGAAAAGATTCAAAACAAATAAACTGGGAGAGAGGGAGTATATCGTAGGATGTGTCCCATACAAAATAAGTCCCCTGGTTTGTCACCGCGAAGATGAGGTTAGAAAGGAGCACAGCGTCTTCCTACTCGTACGGCAACAAATCGGCCGCACACAGCATGGTCCGCCTTTGACCGCCATGTGCAAGGTTCGTGCTATCTTATTCAATCTCACCGTGGTTCCATCGTACCAATTCATGCGGTGGCCCGTTGCATTGCTGATCCCAATGTTGGACAAAGGTTCTATGGGAACGGTGTCACCGTTGTAAATGTTGTGCAAATTGATGTTGGTACCCTCCCGTACATATGCAAGCCAATCTCCACTTGCACCGAGCCTAACCTGTGAAACAGTGGGCAGGCGGAGAATTAGGAAATGGACACGGAAGTAGTCTTTAGAATGCATTTACTACGTGATCAAACTCATCTTACCTGCTCATCGGAGGAAATCCGAGTGCCCCTCAACGTCGGCATCTCAAGGGGCGTCAACTTGCAACTACGGCCACGCTGCGCTGGAGAGACCCCAAAGGAAACATCCTCGTGCGTTCCACGGAACATCAAGATGCATTTGTATGAGTAGTTTATCTTGTGAGAGAAAAGGATGAACGAGGGAAGGCCTCTAGAGATAGAGATGGACACTACTACTACCAATGTGCTGGCCCGTGCGTTGCAATGGATCCAAAGTAGTAGAATAATACTTGCTCACGTGCTTGAAATATAAACACTCTAGTTTTGATATACATGTGTCAGCAGCCATGACAGCTTGTCCATGGAAGTTGAACCACGACGACCATCACGTTTCTTGTTTATACCACTGCCACACCCACACGCGATTCCCACGACGCCGCTCCAACCCACGGCACGACGTCCCCCGGCGTGGACATGGATCCTCTGACATGGCTATCACTGCCTTGCCCTTCCTTTCCTTCGCTGACAGGTGAGACCCACGCTTATGGGTCCCACATGTCAGTGACAGAATGGTAGGATTGTTCGCGTCACGGGATCCTCATCCCCCCGACGTGCCCCTCATCCCTCTCGGCCCCACCGCTCCTCTGCCTTTGTGTGCATGACATGCGGGCCAGCTGAACTGCGGCGACCATCAACTTTCTACCACAGACACACCCGATTGGACGCGGTTTGCCTGCTTCGCTGCTGTGCTCCAATCCGTACACCCGCACCATCGAATTTTCATCCAGCGGCTGTGACACATTTTGTCCCGGGCATCAATCCTCAGCTGGAGTACTTACGTACTACAGGTAGTACCCGCCGGTGTGGCCATCTATGCCTCGTAACGCCCCGACGCCCAGCTGTGGCACCCTCGCCACGGCCACGCCACCACCGGCCGGTTCATCTCGAATGAGTGAGTCGCGAACCACGCCACCACCATGAGAATGACATGTGGGCCAGCCGCATTTAAGGTCCGCATGTCATTGACTCATAGGCCGGGCACTAAGCCAGTGAAGTTCGGTCCCGTGGGCCCCGAGAGGGAAATGTAACTCCTGCGGCAGGCCTTGTGGTGCTCCCGCAGTACAAGCTCGTGCCAAACTGGAATTTGTTTCTTACTACTACCAACTAGTACTAGTAAGGTACACGTGCATTGCACGCATGAGATTTTGGTGGTTTGTGCATTATGCTTCTACATGTGGAGCTTTCTGGATTCTAACATGTGGCAAAATCTGGTGGAATGTAAGGTTAGGCAAGTTTGATTAACTTAGGTGAGTGTTTGGTTCAAGCCACACCTTAGGCAAGCCACACTAAGGCCCCACATGACATACACACACAAAATGTGGCAAGATTCCCTTAGGCTTGCCAACTTGTGGGTCTCATTTTGAAGAACTAATAACTTTGCTTAAGCTTAGTTGTGGCAAAGTTAGTCATGAATTAACTTCAACCAGGGAGTCTTCTAGATTATACATGTGGCAGAATCTAGTGGATGATATCCAACGGCCAGTAGTGCTCGGATTTGCCATCTTTGTACTGTCGGATTGGCTTCATCCAACGACCAACTTTCAAAGTTTTTCACACACTATATAGGGGGTATAGATATAGATGTGTCGGTCCGTTGCAATGGATCCAAAGTATATCTATTTAATGGAGTGCACTCTAAACACATTATCTATTTATTTTTCTCCAACCTTACGTAGCCATGCAACCAAGCCACATAAGCTTCATGGGTGCCCCCCACATCATATTATTCATACTACGTTGATTGAAAAAAAAATCACCCAAAACAAGATCTTCCCGTTTTTTGTTCCTACGATGTTATGCCGTGCACGTACCTACTAGTTGTATAGTGGTAGTACTAGTAATATAGTACGGAATGCTCCTACTCTATCAATGAGCTCCGTCTGACACCAAATTTCTTGGCTTCCGTGCTACATCTAGATCTGCCCCTCGTTTCTGTTTTCCAACCCGGCGGCGGGCGGGGTGTCGGTTTGCTCAACGGCGTTCCCACATGAAAGTGAAAATGCTAGGCAACACGCCTTCCCTAAGTTATGTGTGGTGCCGGAGGGGCCGTGTTGTACTCCCGATTCCCGGGCGTGTGGGGGTGCGACGCGAACGCGGCAGGCCTTTTCCTTGCGACGGATCCAAAGTAGTAGAATAGTTGTATTTGTTCACAAACTTGAAAGAAATCACTATTGTTTTGATATACTCCTAATATATTACTCCCTCCATACCTAAATATTTGTCTTTTTTGAGATTTCAAATGGACTATCACATACGGATTATATAGACATATTCTAGTGTTTCTAGCAAGATGCCCGCGCGTTGCACGAAGTTGATGGAAAAGGTAAGCACAACTTATAAATTGACGGATGGAGTACTAGTTATAGTGATGCATATAATTAAGCAAAGGGATCGCACATGTCGGTATTGACTGGAACGAGAATGCAACAGCACAATAAGAATTAAGGCCACGATGATGCGATCGCAGTGGTGGTTACAGAAGGCAAGAAGAAAGATGGATCCACGAACGTACGACCTCCTCCTCCTCAACTTAGTGCGCCGGGCCACCGACCGGCGGCTAAGGAGCGGCGGCTTTTGTGGCAAGCTCGAGGTGCTTCTCAGCAAAGGCATCCAAGGCTCCCAGCCGGTTGAGGAAGGCCAACGTCGTAGCATCCTCACTGGCCTTGTAGATACCTATGTACACGATTTGCTCATACACGTGGATGTGTAGGTCGACGAATTCTTGCAGGGCGAGGCGCCTCGCGGCGAGACCTCCAGGTGGACATTCTTCGTGGCGTCGACGGGCAGTCGCAGGGCCACCAGTGCTTGAAAGAGGTTCCGGCCATGGAGGCCGATTAGGGTGGCAGGCAATGAGGAGCCCGGGCGCGCGGGCTAGAGGAGTACGACGATGTCGTCCGCGAGCTTCTTGAGGACGGTGAACTTGTTGCTGGTGGCAACAATCATCTGGTCCAACTGAGAGTCGTAGTTGGCGTCGACGGCGGCCATCCACCAGCCGGTCTCCAACACCGTCTGGAGACGATCCTCGGCGCCATGCTGCAGGCCGGCGTCGTGGACCATCTGGCGCAGCCGCTGGCCGCTCACGCGCATCACCGCCATGGGTCTGGAGTGAGCTCTTTTGCGCTTAGTGTAGGTGCTTAGGCAAATGCTTGGGTGTGTACGATGTGGTAGATGCATTGGAATGGAGGGGCGCCTTTATATGAGGGCAATGAGGGCAAACTGCATTGCATTCACATCGTGCAGCCTCTTTTCCCGGACCTCCTCCCATTACTTCCCTCATGCATTAATTGAAGGAGGATGCATTGGCTGTTCAACATATCGGGAACCGCTACTCCCTCCCTCGTCTGCATTAAAGCCGTATCGGGAACTGCGCAGCCCACTGTCAAATCGAATACTCCCTCCGTCTAGGTGAGTATTATGTCATCTTACGAAAACCAAATAGTAAACACATAGGCGTGGTGCATTAACTCTCACGTTGTTTCTTATTTTTTGACATAAATAGAGGAATCAACCAAGAAGAGATGTGGGGCTTGTATGCTTTTAATGACTTGAGACTATCAAACATGACATGCAGTGGTCAGTTCGTTGCACAAGAACAAATACAACCCACGTCAGCACACACACATCTTATATAGCATCACATCCAATGGCTATAAAAGATGAATGAGACCAAATTATATCTCATCTTGATGAGTTCTAGCAAAAATATATTAATAATACTTAGTACTCCTGCGCCATGTATCATATATTAGTATCATGTAGTACTTTATTTATTGCCATGTATGACACATAGTACTCAACTCTCTCTCTTTCTTCATTTAATTCTATGACACCTCATCAAAATTGCTAAGGCTAGTACCATTACAACCAGCCTTAGCAAATACTAAACATTAAGTTCTCTCGTTTTCCTCTCCACCTTGGTCACCTAGACGGAGGGAGTATACTGCGCGGGCTTTTCCGGCGCGGTAGCCGGGGCAGTTCCGCCTAGTCGGTTCGACAGAGACGCGAGAAGAAGAGGGAGTAGGCTCCTGCAAACATAGGGCTGTGTGATTTGACAGCGAGTTACTGCTGGACAGGTGGGGCCCCGTGATTTAACTGCGGCGCTACGACCGGCGTGAGTCTCCCGATTCCTGACCACCTCCATACAGGTGCCTCTCCCAATGCTGCACCATGTACTAGAGGCTGGCTGTTGCATGAGAGCCCACTTCTCCACTTTTTCCTTGCCTCTCTTTCCTCCACATATGCAAAAATGCCATGTAAAGCGCACTATTGTACTTACTTGCTCCTACAGGTGCTTAAGCTTGCCACATAGGCATAAAGTCTGATGTGGCAAGTTAATCAAGAAGAGAGAGACTAGTTTGGTGACCCAAGGAAGAAACAGTGCTAAGCGCGTGTACCTAGGTGAAAAGACAATTTTGAGTCTATAGCTAATTAAATGAAGCAAACTTAGCAACACCATTTCATTGGAAGAGGTCACTCCTTGGCAAATGCAATAAATACTTGTACTCCCTATGTCCCATAATATAAGAACGTTTTTGGCACTACACTAGTGTCAAAAACGTTCTTATATTATGGGACGGAGGGAGTACGAAGAAAGAGATAGAGAGAAGTAAAAAAATACACTTATAGCCAACCTTATAGCCAAAATCTTGTTGTAGTATGAGTGACTAAGTGATGACTATGTATGACATGCCAACATCAGATAGCCTAACGCACCGTGTTAAATCTCCAAGGCGCGACCGCACGAGCGACGCGACGGTCGTGGTAGGCGCGACCACGATACGGGCTACTGGCAGCCCTTGGATCTAAGATCAAACGGTCGCATGCTAAGTTGCTGAAAATTTGCAGAATAACCCTCCAGGATAGGATATTCACCCATAGGTCTAGAATCACGCCATGCAACCGTTCGATCTCAAATCCAAGGGCTTTCGGAAGCCCGTATCATGGGAGAATGGAAAGCCACTACCTTGCCATTCGCACATTGGCAGTTCGCTCCTACTCGTCCCCGCACGTCCTTCAATACTACGGCGGTTCACTCCTAGTCGTCTCGTCCATTCACATTACGGCAGTTCCACTAATCCTAACCCTCCTCCCAAATCCATGGCGTCCCAAATCTCCCCAATCGGCGGTGAGTACAAGGTTAGAACCATCACCGGCGATGAGTTCGACGTCATCTACACCCGTTCTTTCGGGATGGTGAAAGGATGCCTTTCTTGCTTCAGACGCATGTTCGAAGACTCAGATGATGAGTGGGTCGCTGGGCTTGATGTTGAGTACACCACAGTCCTAGGACGAGAGAAGGATCTAAAGGACGAAGAGAGGAAGAATGCCGCCGTGATCCAGGTTTGCGTGCATGACTTATGCTTGGTCTACCACATATGCCATGCCGACGTTGAGTGCCAGGATTTTAAGGACTTCCTCGAGAGCAACCTAGTCAAATTCGTTACTGTAGACTTTGGTAACGACAAAGAAGTCCTGCGTCGGATAGGCCTCGTTGTAGGCAACACCTCCGACCTCTAGAAGAATCGGCTGGTGTCCTGTCGTCAGTCTTCAATGCTGACCCTGGCAGGAGCCATGGTTCATCCTTCGTACGGTAAACTGGAGAAACCTCCATACACGTTTCATCGTCATGCATGGCAGCGGAATGTACTAGATATATACCACATCCACTATGCTGCAATGGATGGCTACCTTTGCTTCAATATCTACAAGGGTTGGATGAAGAGCAACAGCCAAGTGTGCGGTTCAAGCAAAGAAGTATCGGCCAAGAGGAAGAGGGACAAGGACGAAGTCGAGGACGTGGACGAGGACTCCGAGTAAGGTGGAAGTGTCATTGCTCATGGTGGTTCTAATGCAGTGTCTACCAGAATAGTTGCAAAGTTTAATTTCAGGTGTGCTTAATTTAATTTGAGGGGTGTGTTGTGCTGAGCCCCCAGCAGAACGATGTTATGTTTCTTCTTGTTACTCTAACTCTTCAGTACGTACATACTAGTATTTCTTACATTTCAGCTTTTAGTTGGTATAGTACTACCACTCGTTTCTTCACATTATATACGTACAATATATATGGCCAACATCATAGAGCCAGCAGTTTAGTTGTCAAAGAATTTCAGGGTGCTTAGTTTTGTCAAAGAATTCCAGGGTGCTTAGTTTTATTTGAGGGGTGGGTTGTGCACTTGTGCTGGACACCATTATTGTGACAAGCCTTTTTAATAGTACAATATGCATAATTTTGCGACAAGCGCTCTCTATATGTACCAGCTTTTTTTTAATTTCAAGTTTTGCTCCATGGCGCAATCCATCGATACTACTACTGTACAAAAGTGGAGTATATACATTTTTTAAAAGGCTAGAGGGCGGGGCAGTCTAGCTCAGTCGGTTTCACGAGAGGCGAGGGCCTTTGTGATTTGACGGCTCATTACTGCTGTCAAATCGAATAGTACTGCGCCGCCCGCTGCACGCCCGGCGCCTCCATTAAACCCCTCCGTTAAACCCGCATGCAAACCAAGAATCCTACTCCTGCCACACATCCGTTCATGAGCGGGCCGGAATTAAACGCAACACCGGCCGAGCTCCGCCCGTCCGCCCTCAGTTTAAACGAGGCCAGACGCCGGCCAAGCTCCTACCGTCCGCCCTCTATTTACACGAGGCCAGACAGACAGCGGGCAAGAATCGCACCCCTCCGCCGCTCCCCCATCTCCTCCTTCACCATTTTCTCCACTCTTTCGATGGCTTCCGATGAGCCATTCTCCGGCATATTACCCGGCTGGGTGGCTTGCCGAGCCCTCCGGATACGGGCGAGGCCGCTCGGTGCTTCACCAACCTCGCTTGCCCCGACGGAGCCAGTTGCCACCCCAAGCAGGCGCGCGGTTCAGCAACTCGCCGCTCCAGTTCAGCTCGATGAGGAGTGGCGAGTTGCTCCACGCCGGTACGGGCGCCGTCACTGCCGCGTCGTACCATGCCACCAGTGTTTGCAGTGGCCGCGCCTCCCGTGTCTGTGGGCGCGCCTCCCATGCCTGTGGCAGCGCCATGCAGGCAGAGACAGAAGCCGGGTGCGTGGAGAGCGACGAGTCGGTGGCCAGCTTCTCCGTGTCCGCCGCCATCATCGAGGAGAAGTAGAACACGGGAGGCCGTCGCCACTTGGGAACCATGAAGGCCACCGCCGAGGCAACGACCGCGGATTCAGGTGGTTTCTTTGCTGCTTCGTCTCTTCCGAGGACCTTCGTCGACCCCGCAAGTGTCTGACGGACATGAGGAAGACAAAGGGATCCGCGGGCGGCCATTTAGAACTAAAATAAATCTAGATACATCCATTTCTAGGACAAGTATTTCCGGACGGAGGGAGTATTAATTATACAAGAGAGCCGGATTGGCACCTCTTAGTTCATGTAAATGTAATGAAATCCATCATGTTTATATGAAGATCCGGCTTTTTTATAAGAAATCCTTCATGCTTATATGAAATCAGTCCGTGTTTGCACGAATTTCATCTGGTTGGTTAGAGTTGTAAGAATGTATGCCGCTGGCGTTTGATGTCATCCTCCGCTTAAGGAAGCGGCAGGAAATTTGCCGGCTGCCGTGGGAGATGCTCTTTATGCTGGAAATAATAGAGTGACATACAATCCATTTGAGTTAATTGCCTGTATGATTGTCCCTCTATAAAAAGTTAATTGCATGTACAGTGTACACGTGACTTGCAGGGTGGCTATAGCTTCGTACAGAAAGTTAAAAAGAAACAAGTCCATCCTTAATCTTGTATTTTAAGTACTCTGTGGGTTCCACTGTCAGTACAGTAGCCAAAGAAGTATATATTAAATAAGTAGAGTAATATATAATATAAAAATATGAAGTTAAAAGACAGAATTCGAACTAATGTCATCGCGTTGCGAGCATCCGGCGCTAACCAGCCCAACACATTTTTGTTCTAGACCATGCTGGAGATATATCTCCATGTCTACTCTTATATATACTCCATTCGTTCCTAAATATTTGTCTTTTTCAGATTTCAAATGGGCTACCACATACGGATGTGTATGTAGACATATTTTAGAGTGTAGATTCACTCATTTTGCTCCATATGTCTTTTCAGGAAGGGGTCAGATTTGTCCTTGATTTATTTATGAGGTATCTAGATGGCACTGCACCGCCAAGAAAAGAGGGTAACATCAAAATTATGGACTACTTTTTTGAGTATGTTGGTAAGGTCCGGTCATAGTCACTTGTTGAAATCTCTAAAAAGGCAAATACTCCCTTCGTCCGGAAATACTTGTCATCAAAATGGATAAAAGGAAATGTATCTAGACGTATTTTAGTTTTAGATACATCTCTTTTTATCCATTTTGATGACAAGTATTTTCGGACGGAGGGAGTAGAAAACAGAGTTGGTGATGATGGTGTGCATGCCATCCTGCAATATAGGCCGTCGGATTTATATCTAACGGATAGGAAAGAAACTATGGCAATTTTGCAAAAATATACCCACACGTCTCTCCACGTTCGCAAATAAGGCCTTCCCTCGTTCAACCTTTTCTCTCACAAGATAAACTACTCATACAAATGCATCTTGATGTTCCGTGCAACGCACGGGCAGCTGGCTAATTTCTTTTAAAATAGTTGCTGCGATAATTGGGTTGAAGTGATATATTTTATGTCTGCCCCGAATGATTTCAGATTCACTAGTAGTAACAAAGAAAAGGTTGCCTTGTTAATTAACAGAAAACAGGGTGAAAACTATCACATGAGGCCGTTAAAAACAAGGCACACTGGGTTCAGCGTCATCGTCACTACAGCTGTGCGCGCGCGAGAAGTCTACATATCAAGGGGGCTACCGAGCGAGGCACCGAGACAGAATGTTTGAGAGAGAAACCAATTGACAGATTATGATCAGATCGAGTTGTCACCCTTCTGCTGTCATTGGTTGGGGG
>NC_057796.1:19262277-19271466 GCF_018294505.1 Triticum aestivum
AACTAGCGAGTGTGTGTGTGTGTGTGTGTTTGAAAGAGGAGTAGATAGATTATTATCAAGATCGATGTGCCACCCTACTCCTTCGGTGCCGGGTAGTGTGTGTGTGTATGTTTGAGAGAGAAGCCAGTCGATAGATTAGTATCAAGATCGAGGTGTCACCCTACTCCTTCGGCGTTGGGAGGTGTGGGTGTGTGTGGGGGGGGGCAGTGACACTCACATATGTCTACTCTTATGAAAAAAACAGAGTTGGTGATGATGGTGTTCCTGCCATCCTGCAATATAGGCAATCCGATTTATATCCGACGGACAGGAAGGAAACTATGGCAATTTTGCAAAAAGATACCCACACCCCTCTCCGCATTTTTAAATAAGGCATTCCCTCGTTCATCCTTTTCTCCCACAAGATAAACTTCTCATACAAATGCATCTTGATGTTCCGTGCAACGCATGGGCATCTTGCTAGTAGGGAGAAGGAGTTTGCGTGACACATATCTAGCTATATTAAGGGATAGGTAGATAGCATATGTGTGAGAGACATTATTATACTTAGAGACATTAGTGGTTGTGGGTGGGCGGAATTAAAGGGGTGGGCGTGTTAGACATAGAGAGTGTGTGTGTTTCTGTGTGAGAGACTTGTAGGACGGGGTAGAAAAACGAATTTAACCCTGACAGAGGGAGAGAAATACACGAAGTGCGCATGTGTGATTCCGATGCCCACAGGGAAATGAGATATGTATGCGTGTGAGAGAGATTGCACAATTCATTCACGTATCACTATCTAGCGATCGTGGACGTGCATCGCTTGAACATAAGTCAATATCTACTTCGTATCGTGGCCAAAGGTACAATATCGATTCAACGCTATAAAGATTGGACACTCACATATCACATTTTTTTCTATTTCAATAAACCTTTTCAGTTGTGCATGCCAAAGTTACAGTGATGTTTCTTCAAACAACCAATGTAGCTATCATGTATATGCACCATTGTTACTCTTGCATTCAAATTCATTAGTCTTGGATGATTTATGTTTCTATTTTGAAGTAATATATGTAATATTCATATATGAATTCAACGGGTACACAATTTATGAAATGGAGGCTATGTAATCATATTTGGTAACACTTTTAAGTAGCTGACTACAATATCCATTTCTTTTTGTGCGCCTCTACACTAACATGTCAATGCATTATGTTTAAAGTAAATAACCAATGGCACTAAATTATCTATTTACACGAGAAATACATAGGCTGAGCGTTTGATCCCTTTTTTTGTGAACGCGCCACTACACCCGTACGATTGGCCGCGGCCGTGTGAACGTCCAAGTTATCGGCGCATCATCCTGAGTTATTGTCTTTTTTCTGGGGTGGACTTCACACCAGTTATTAACTGCTGACGCGTGCCCCATGTACACAGTCTAGCATGACCTTCCCGCTAGCACGGTCCAAAATTAGTTGAAACTGGATACGAACGATCCCGCGGGCGGCAAAATCTCCCGCCTCCTTCTAAAATTTCCGCCACCTTAGTCTTTAGCATGCGAAATACCCCTTTTGTCCTTGGTGCACGGAGACCAACAGTTACAATACCGCCCTCATCTACATGATAGGTCGGGGCTGCTTTGGTAACTTCCGGTTCCCCCACTACACGGCACACCCATCTCCTCTCCCCTCCCGCAAAAACGACTAAATCCACAGCACCAGAGCATCTTACATCACGCCGTCCGTACTTCATCGCCCTTTCTCCCCTCCCCTCTCGAAACCCTAGACCGCTCATCCACCGGCGTACCATAGCCCATTCACTGCCAGCGGCGTCCACCTCGCCGGATCTGCTTCTGCGGCCGCATCTACCCCTCCCACCTCCCCTAGAAACAAGTAGACTGCTCATCCACCACTGTACCACAGCCCATTCAGTGCCGGCCTTGTCCACGGCGCCGGATCTGCTTCGCCGGTACTCTCGTCAACCGCCGCGCATCTGCAGTGGCTCATTCGTACTCCCCACCGGAGACGCTTCGTCCACACCCCCCGGAGCCACCCCACCGATGCCCCCGTCGACGGCCTCTAATCCTCTTCACCGACAGCTTCCTCAACCCTACCGGAGCCGCTTTGCCGTCACCTTCCTCAACCCTACCAGAGCCGCTTCACCGACACCATCGTCAACCCTACCGGAGTAGCTTCGCCTATACCATTCTCAACCCTACCGGGGCCGCTTTGCCAACTCACAAGTCCATGGCCTCATATCTGCTTCCTCGCACCCTCATCCAACCTACCGGAGCAGCTTCTGACGCCCCATCCACGGCTGCAGATCCGCATCGTCGACACCACCCTTAACCCAACCACCGGAGCAGCTTCTGACGCCCTGTCCACGGCCGCAGATTCGCATCGTCGACACCATCCTTATCCCAACCACCGGAGCAGCTTCTGACGCCCCGTCCACGGCCGCAGATCCCCATTGTCAACACCATTCTTAACCCAACCACCGGAGTAGCTTCTGACACCCCGTACACGGCCACAGATCCGCGTCGTTGACACCATCCTTAACCCAACCACCGGAGCAGCTTCACCTACGCCCTCGTCCATGGCCACAGATCCGCTTTGCCCACACCGTAGTCCACCCTACCGGAGCCGCTCCACAAACACCCTACTCGACGGTTCTAGATCTCCTTACCGGAGCCCGACAGCCAGCGCAGCGTCATCACCCTCGACGTTTCTAACCTGATTCCCACCGTCTGGAGAGATGCCAAGCACCCGCCACGACCTAGGTACTTGTCACCTTTAAACCCGTCCAGCATCACTTGCCCGATGTACTTCAAATATACTAACCGGTCGCTGTTACCTGTTATGCAGCTGGCAAAAACTACAAGGACGATGTTTCTTCTGGATCTAACAGCTTGGCCAACCAAGATCCTGGACTGAGGCATTGCTATGATCTTGTAAGCGTGTCTCTCTCTCTCTTGTATTGTTCTGTGCCTGCCAGCGTGCTTTGCTAGGATTTTTGACCAGTAATCCCTTTGTGCAGAGAATGATTTCTACTACTGGCTGCTAAATTAGATATGTAGATGTCATACATGATACTACCTCGTACCTCCATTCCTAAATATAAGTGTTTCTAGAGAATCCACTACAGGCTACATACGGAGCAAAATGAGTGAATCTACACTCGAAAATGCATCTATATACATCTGTATGTGGTCCATACTGGAATCTCTACAAAGACATATATTTAGGAACAGGGGCAGTACATTACACAAATTCGTAGGTGGCATGTAGGAATCCCAATGCACTACATTAGGCTCCCTTAGAGTGCCTGCTAGTCCAGCATAGAGAGTCATGGCTAGTTTATGGTACGCACACAATCGTTAATTGGTGGTTTAAATATGCGCAAGGGATATGCAATGTAGTATCATGTACAGATGTCTGAAATTAGCCGTGTCAACTTGCAGATAGGGTTACACAATGAAAAAGTACAAGATGTATGTGGCAATTTCATGGAACATCGCAAAAAAAAGGAGAGGCAGCGGTGAGCCTATACAGTGTGCTATGGTACGTCACTCCTCCATTGCAATCATCGTGACATGTTATTTGTATGCCAGTTCCATTAGCCAAGTTTCTTAGGGACAGTTATTACGAGTTATCCTAAGAAAATAAGCACCTGTGAATATAAGCTCCATGTAATAAGCCAAGTAGTTCTTTTCATTGCGTTTTCAGCTTATCTTTGGTATGATCAGTGGAAATCTAGACTGCATTATATTTTTTTCATTTTTCTGCCCATATGGAAATTTGACTTGCAAACATCACAAATTGAACCCAGTGCAGTAATTAATATGATAGGAAAACAGACCATCACTATTTGCTCAAAATGCAAATACAAAGATACCATCTACTTGGCACAATCTACTTTGGTCAATGTTTTCCATAGAGATCCCATTGCCTAATTTAAACGAAGAACGCATGACCCACATTTAAATGAAGAACAATTATTTATTGAAATTCGACGGTCCAAGTGGCTGGTTATTATCGTATAGCAGCACCACCTGAAAGCATCATATAGCAGCAGCAGCAGCTCATAGCAACTCATCATACAGCAGCAGCAGTCTGCATTTCATCATATACCAGCAGCAACTCATAGCAATTCATCATATAGCAGCAGCAGGAGCAGCTCATAGCAATTCATCATATAGCAGCAGCAGGAGCAGCTTGTAGCAACTCATCATATAGCAGCAGCAGCAGCTCGTAGCGATTCATCATATAGCAGCAGCAGCAGCTCATAGCAACTCATCATACAGCAGCAGCAGCTCATAGCAATTCATCATATAGCAGCAGCAGGAGCAGCTCGTAGCAATGCATCATATAGCAGCAGCAGAAGCAGCTCATAGCAATTCATCGTATTGTGGATCAAAACGAAAATTTGGCAAAAAATCAGAGGAGATCGTCACCTTGTTGGATGAGCTCATCCTTCAATAGCACCTCAAGGCCATGCCCTGGGAGGAGGGGAGGGGGAATAAGGTGCCTTCTGCCGCAGTGTGGCATCAGCCGTAGTTGTGCAGCGCCCGCCGGAGTAGTGCGTTGGACGAACCAAAGTGGAGCAGCTGCTGGAGACCATGAGAATGAGGGGCGGCGCCAGAGGGAGGAGCAGCCAGGGAGATTTGCCCCTACCCACCGGCCATGTAGCCTAGCTGGACATAGCATCGTCGAGGACCAGGCCAGATGGGACCAGTGGCGATGGCTCGCTGGAGGAACCCTAGTGCTGCAGGTAGGGGATCGGGGTAGAGGGAAAGGGGAGAGGAGATGCAAGCGGCAGGGCAATGAATGCTTGCGTGTTTGTTTTTACTAGAGGGTCAGGTGTGACACGGGCGTCAGCAGTTGCATTTTGAGTGTAATATAGGCAGACAATAGAGTCATTTCACTATTCCCCTTCCCTTCAATTTTTAGTGAGGTTCTACCCGAAACACCCCCCTCCAAAGCAAAATTAGTTAAGCCCAAGCCCATAACCCAAAAATGACTTCTTTACATCTTTTATGGCTTATTTTGACAATATGCCCTGAAAAGGCGGAATTGAACAGGCCCTTAACCTACAATTCCATTGTGCGTGCAATGATGAATCACTCCTGCCTGCTATCTGTACATTTAGGCATCATCATACATGGCATAACCTAATACATGTGCATTCCATTGTAGAATATGGAATATGCAATGTTTATGTTAGTTCATACGTTGCACATGATGTTTAAATGCCCCTTAAATCTGGTCAGTCAAGTGATGGTCTTTAAGCCTCCTTCTTTGCTTCTTTTCTTGATATGTAAGATTTGCTCACACATCTGTTCAATTGCTTGTTTGCATCAGCCAGCCATACTAGGACTGTTTGCTTTGATTACTTGCTGTTCTTGACCTAACACTCTAATAGAGCTTGTCAACGATTTAAAAACTAAGGGCTGCTGTAGTGGGGCCTTGTCTAACTCATAGGTGACATAAAGTTTTGGCTGTACACTACAGTAGGCTCTCCAAGAGTACCTCGAGATCCATTTCGAAGGTATGCCTAGTTTTTACATAGTGCAGACATAGTAAATGCTCATTTCATTGTGTGCAAGTGCAAGAGATGCGGCATGTTTCATTATGTGGTGTTGTTTTGTTATAATCTCATCCTTTTGTGTTCACACACTGGAAAGTATGCATATTTATCTTCCAAGGAGACGAGTAACTAGTTTGTGTCACCTTGCAGAGGGGGTGCAATGAAGATAAGATTGAGGATTTCCATGTACAAGATGTTAGGAAGGAGCCTTGCAAGAGAAGTAGGAGCTGCGCTGAGCCTCTTCAACCTGCTAAGGTAAGTCACTGTATGCAACTCAACAGTTCAATTCCATGTTTGTTTCAGGCATAGTTATCTCTTTTCAATTGCTTTATTTGTCCTCAGTTAATGAGATGCCCAAATAATCATGCCTGATGTTCGGTACTTGTATCACTATTAGTTGACATAATTAAAGGCCTTACCATTTACTTACTCTGCCGAAGTGTGCCTGAAGCTTTGAAGTCTATTAACCAACTATTATTGCATGAGGCTCACAATCTAGTTTATACTACACTAATGATTGCATAGTTTTGCCTGCTGTAGTATGTTTGTATGAAACCCTCTGATGTTCAGTATGCTCCCTAAGACTTTAATTGAGGCACAGAATGGCCAACTGCTTGCTTACTTATACTCAATGTGATGTCTAAATTTGTAACTTGTCTGTGTTTTCGATTGGGCCCCAACATCATGCTCCTCTGGTGAGCTAAGAGGGATTTCTGTATGCAGGCTGCACAGACTATCTTTTTTATAATTTTTTAAATATCACCTGCTTATGCTTCATGACGTGTAACTTTTTTTTAAAGTGACGTGTAACATTATTGTTGGTCCTGTTTTGTCATGTAGTACAAAATAGTGTCTTGTTCGCTTCACTGTTGTAACTATATTTTTGCCCTAGTCATGTGTACTTACAGAAACATTTCAGGATGAAGTGACATCAACACAAAGATCTGCGAGAGTTGCGGCATGGCCGTTACCGAATGATTATGGATTGGAATTGGAATGTGCTGATGTTCTCGAGCATCAACTAGAGGCGGCAAGACAACGTGTACATGATTGTCAACGTATAATCAACAAGTTGAGACTGGACATGCATGTATTAGATGCAGGAGTCAAAAAAAATGAAACAAGACACTAAGGTAACCATGAAGGAATTGGAGATTTTTCAGACTGAAATTTGTGCTATCTGAATCCGGCCAGTCCTATTTTCTGAAGAGATTATAGTTCAAATGGAGTTAAGTTGATGCGCGTCCATGATGTATGAGCTGTATTTGCCCAGTGTATGTAATATGATGTTTGTGTATGCTTTATTATCACCTGTGCCGAACCATAATGCCCAGTGGGTATAATCGGCTGTAATTTCTTTATTGTATAGTGTAGGATTATTCTACCTTTCTATGGCTTGATCTCTTTGTTGTATAGTGTATGCTTTTTAGAGGTGATAGTATTGAGTAGGATAATTATTTGAATATGCTATATCATTCAAACGGGGGCCAACTCGCCCGACCATGGCCCTTCACGGGCCGTCGGATCCATGGGCCTTCTACGTCTCTTAGGATCCATGGGCCTTCTACGTCTCGTAGGATACATGGGCCTTCTACTTCTCGTAGGATCCATGGGCCTTGTACGTCTCGTAGGATCCATGGGCCTTCTACGTCTCGTAGGACCCATGGGCCTTCTATGTCTCGTAGGATCCATGGGCCGCCGACTCATTTATGGGTCTTGTACGGGCCTTTAATGGGCCATAGACGGGCCTTTAATGGAAATCGTACGTTTTATGGGCTGAGCATAACGGGCAGTTAATAGGCTGTATTTGGTGATGCTATGAAAATGGCCCAACAGACTAACGGTCCACAAAGGGGCCGACTGTAACGACAGGCTGAATTTGGCCCACAAGCAGAAAATGACAGTAACGGGCCGTAAGTAATCGAATGCTGCAAATGAGCCCAAGAATAAATGGGCCCTTAGAAGGCCGAAAGTTAACTTGGGCTGGAAACGGCCCAACGGAATAACGGGCTGTTAATGGGTATAAAGTGATACACTATTCATTACGGGCCAGTTTCACCACGGGCCGTTAATGGGTGTAAAGTAATACACTGTTCATTACGGGCCAGTTTCAGCACAGGCCGCTAATGGGCCAAGAGTTACAAAGGGCCTCATATGGGCCGAAAGACGTCATGGGCTATACATGGGCCAGAAGTGAAAACGGGCTGGAATCATATTTGATGGCCCAGATGACGCTACTGGGCCTAATTCGGATAGGGCGTAACGGGCCTTGGGTTAGTGGGCTGTAAATGGGCTATATGCGAACAGGCCGTTAACAGGCTTTCCATGCACCGGCCCGCCAGCTTTTGACCAAGTCAAACGGGCTGGCCTTTTCACAGGAATGGGCCACTGTTGGGCCATCCCACGTGTCGACGTATCATAGGCGCCTTCTGTCCAGTGAGTGGATGACATCTGTCCCAACGATGAGCCGACGCGTGTTTCCTCTAGCCAATGATGATTTTACACGTGGAAAATCCCCATTGGTCGGGGCTGTTAACGGGTTATCGGATCCATAACCCGACCCGATAGCTTAACGGCGTTCCGTTACGGTGGATGCCACGTGTCGGTCACCCTTGACGAAAGCACTTCTGTGACGCGCGATTTATCGTCATGGAAGTGGACACTTCCGTGATGATAATTTTGGTAATGTCAGGGAAAACTTCTACGACAGCACAGGTATGACTATCTTGATTCTGTCATAAATTTGTCATGGATGTACATGCATGACAAAAAATGCGACCTACTGTGACAAACACGTATCATCACGGTAGTGTATTTTTTTATAGTGACGATATGGTCAGTGGACTTCAGAATAAGCTCATCACGGTCACCACATACATTTTGTGGTGCTAACCAACCTATGGTTGGATGGTTAGGAGGATAGTGGTTTCTCGAGCTCACAAGGATTAAAGTCCTGGTGCTCGATCGCATTTATCCTGGGTTAATTTCAGTATTTTCCGGCGATGTGCGTTCAGTGGGAGGAGACGTCCACTCGACTACGTGGCACTTATGGTGACTTAGTAAAATCTCAAGATCATATGCTGGCTCACTCTCTCGAAGGTGCTCATAGGGGTAGGGTCTACGTGTGTGCGCTTATAGCGGTGAGTGCTTGCGCATATATATGAGCGCTTGCGTCTGTACCGTGTTAAAAAAATTCATGTCGTTGATTATACGGTCACTGGCTCACCCGTACAACTCTGTATTTTGTTGATGACACAATCAATTGGCCAGTCAAACGTTCCATGTGGCGCAACTAGTGTTGCACCATCGGGGCGCGTAATCATGGGGCCCGCCTGTCAGCGCGTATATGAAAGAAAAAATGGTAGTTTGAGTCTGTACTGTGTTAATAAAATATATTTTTTGGTGATCATACGGTCATTGGCTCACCATACAACTCAGTAGTTTGTTGATGACACGATCAATTGACCAGTCAAATGGTCCACGTTCAGCAGCGCACATTACCATAGGGCCCACCCGTCGGCGCCTATATGAAAGACAGAAATGGTAATAAATTAGTGGTCGGTGGGGATTCAAAGTCGTGAGACCTCTGGTTGGCAGTCGCAGGCGGTGGGGGGCGCGGTGATT
>NC_057796.1:19271856-19303054 GCF_018294505.1 Triticum aestivum
GCAGGGCGGTGTGGCGGCGCGAGCCGGCCGCGGGCAGCGGGGACCGGCGGTTCGGCCGGTGGTGGATGGCGGCTCAGGGGGTGGAGGTCGAAAGTGAACTGCAGGCCCTTGATTTCGTATCCCACGGCTGGAAAATCTACTGACCAGAGGTGAAAAGTCAGTCGACTGACGTGTAGCCTCACGCCGCATGTACACATGCACGCACGCAGCACGCGCACGAACACACGCACGCATGCAGGCGTTCAACGCTGACACGTACACATAGCAAACACATGCACGCATGCAGGCGTGCAACACTGACACATACACATGCACTTACGAACACATGCACGTACGCACACATGCATGCAACACTGAAACGTACACATGCACGCCCGCAACACTCGCACGCCTGCATGCACACATCACACGACGCAAGACACACGCTCAACATATACGTGCAAGCTCCTTTTGTTAAGGACATGGATTGTTACGGGTATTAATCAATGATATCTGTGATAAGCAAAACATTGATGTTTGCAGCGGTCTTTATGAATCACAACGTATAGAAGGGGCTATCAACGTATATATGAAAAATTTAAAATTCTCTCACATTATATAGTAGGCTTGTCTACATGAAATAGACGACGTCACACTCAATGAACAATCATCGGTTTATGAAATGCCCGCTTCTCACCGCCCTGCCCACCAAAGTTCCTCTGCCGTGCGCTGTCTGTGTTGGGTCACTAACATGCAGGCCATGTACCCAAACAGCCCACATGTAAGTGGAAGAATGGCGCGGTGTCGTACGTCAGAGTCGAGGGTGCCACTCGCTGCACGCCCGGCTGAACACGCCTCCTTGCTGCATTCAGACGCCTCCAGGAAACCCGTGTGGAAGCCGAGAAACCCACTCTGGACACCTGTCCGTTCATGACCGGGCCGGTATTAAACACAACGCCGACCGAGCTCCTCCCGTCCGCCGTCTATTTAATCTCCTATTTAAACGAGGCCAAACGCCAGCCAAGAATCGCACACCTCCGCCGCTCCCCTATCTCCTCCTTCACCATTTTGTCCACTCTTACAATGGCTTACGAAGAGTAGTTATCCCGCATCCAAGCCGGCTGGGTGGCCCGCTGAGCCCGCCAGATACGAGCTATGCAGCTCGCTGATCCACCTCCCTCCCCTCGCCCGACGGAGCCAGTTGCCGCCCCAAGCCGGCGCGCGGTTCAGCTACTCGCCGCTCTAGGCCAGCTCGACGAGGAGCGGCGTACAGGCGTTGTCACTGTCCTCCACGCCGCCGCCTCTTACCGTGCCTCCCGTGTCTGCGACCGTGTCTCCCGTTTCTGTGGACGAGGATCCCATGCCTGCGGCCGCGCCATGCAAGCAGAGACAGAAGCCGGGTGCGCGGATAGCGACGAGTCGGTGGCCAGCGCCTCTGCGTCTGCCGTCATCATCAAGGAGAAGTAGAACACGGGAGGCCGCCGCCGCTTGGGTCCCATGAAGGCCACCGCGGAGGCGACACCGACGTACACAGTAGGTGTCTTACCGGATCCTTTTGTTGCGAGGACCTTCATCGACCCCGCATGGGCTCCACGGAAGCGGAGAAGCCCCCTTCCACCATCCTCTTGGGCATCAGCCAATGATATCAGTTGGGCAGTGGGGAAGCGAGCCATCCTTTGCGCTGAAGCATATACCTCCGGGGCTCCCGACAGTCCGGTGATCGTGCTGCCGGACATGAGAACACACATGGATCAGCGGGCGACCATTTAGGCCAGGTATTATATACCTGTGCTGTCGAGAACTAGCACCGCGTGGTTGATTTGAATGTAATGAAATCCGTCATGTTTGTATGAAAATCCGGTATTTTATATGAATTCCGTCACTGTTTATATGAAATATCACCGTGTTTGCATGAATTTCGTCCGGTTGGTTGAGTTGCTGTCAGAATGTGTGCGGCTATGGTTGGATGGCGTAATTTGTGGGTCGCCGGTCGGTCTGCGGTTGGCTCGGGCGGCGCAGTGGGACAAAAAAAGCACAGCTCGTGCGAGCTCGTCTCCAACGTGCACGCTGGAGAATGCATGAGCACACGAGCCATTCCTCGTTCATCGGTGGCAAAGGCACCGGTGGACAAAAGGGTCGCCAATATTTTGGCTATCCCGGGCAAGATCCAAACGGCCCTCCCAGCAGATTCAAATCCCTCGTTCGCTGTGAAATTTTGCCATGTGTTGTTTTCATGGACTAGCAAGATGCCCGTGCATTGCACGGAACATGAAGATGCATTTTTTTACAAAACACCTGTTGTGATTGACCCATGAAGGAGTAATCCCATGTGTAAATACTAATGATATCTCGAGAATTTTATCGTAAAAATGGTATCTCGAGAATTTCATCAAAAAAATGATATCTCGAGAAAGATGAGAGATAAGGTGAGGAGGTGTGGGGCGTGGTGGTGACTGGTGGTCGGACTGGGCGGAGGCATGGGGATGAACGGCACATTATGTCTAAGTTTGTATCTCTCTCTCTCACACCCACATAGGTGGGGGACGTGCACGAACAGAAGAGGTGCACGCACGGCGCACGTACTCACGTCTCTTTCCCTACCATACCCATGCGGGTACATGGTGGAGCTCATTTCTGTACGAAAAGGCAGCCCATGTGGTAATTTGACACTTGTATTGGTTGTCCACTTGATGGAGGATCATCTACCACGGGTGAACAAACAAATTGTGACTTGACGCGTTATGTTAAAAAACAGGCAAACCATGTGGGGCCTACCTTAGAGGCAATGCTCTATACACTCGAGATGCTCTGTACGTATTAGTACTTCTCATGTACACCGTCTCCCCCGCCCACGGGCACGGTGGCTCGCAGGACGAGGTGAAGCTTGCTTACTAGTACGCCTTAGGCCGGCTCCCTCGCCCACGCGCGCGGTGGCTCGCAGGACGAGGAGAAAATTTTACCACTCCCCCCGTTTACTCCTCGTCCCTACCTTGGTTAGAGAGATTATCATATTGTTTGGAATATATGTCCTTTAGTACTCCCTCCATTTACTTATACAAGGCCACCATAAAAAAATACATTTTGCATCTATACAACGCCACAAATAGTAATGGAGACAAAAACTAACGATATTTCCTCGAACTAGCAACCTATTTAATACTTACATGCATGCAATCATAATGACACTTCAATCAGCTTCTTATCCCTTCCTTGCATGCATGCGGTGTATTAATGGTCTCACTAAACAAAAAGAAAAGTGGGTTTATAAGGCAAGACATTCAATTTTACCTTGGTACCTGTAATACAAGTTTGTGGCCTTGTGTACAAAAATGAAGGGAGTAGTAGAAGTAGTACAGTGGTTATATAGGAGTAGTACTACTACAGCAATTTCCTTGGAGTCCGTGGTGCAGCAAGCTACCCTAGGCTATGTCACTACTCCCTCCTTTCCAGTTTATGGCTCAATTTCAAAATCTCTCCAACCAAGGTAGACGGTGAGTGGTGGAATTAATTTTATAGTTTGCACAAGTAATTAGTACGCTCGTTTTTCTCTAGAAGTTATGTTTACCGAGGCATTAATTAGAACGAATGCATCCATGACCACTAAATTTCCATGAACTTCTAGATGCATTGGTGAGTTTTCTCTTGACACTTCTTGCATCGGGTGATTTAACGCACCTCGAAATCCAACATGTGATGGTACTACTACTACTAGTAGAATTGAGACTTATAAAACGGAAAAACGAATTTTTTTTAGATGAGCCCTATAAACCGGAAAGGAGGGAGTAGTAAGTTGTACTACCTCCATAGTGGGTACGTACCCCGTAAAATCAGATTTTCCCAAAACTAAGTTGCTCAACCTTTATTTTCTTGTTTCCCTTCCTACCTCCTTGCCTCGAACAGACTATGCCAAACTCCCCTGCCTGCCGCGCGGGAAAAGACCCGCCCTCGCCTTTTTTTTAGTCCGGGTTTGTATCAATGGATCGCGCGATGCAGCAAAAACCAAGACGTGTCTTGTACTCCTCCGTCGACGCTCGCTTTCATGAATTCTGTACTTCCTATCGCCCACATGTGGGACATATAGCAACCGGGTCGACGTTTCATGCACCAAATAACAGTGCAGAACAGCTGGGGGGACGCACTCAAGTCGTACCACCCCAGTAGTAGTAATGAGCAATTAGACATCAAATCACAATGCCACACCTTCCCAAACGGACGAAGCAACCATTATTTCACAGTTCGCTTCGCCATCATCTCCTTCAAGAAAACCACGTAGTATTTCTTCTGCCATTGTTCTGCGTCAAGAGGGACACGTGCATCGCCTTGGTACATCATGACACATGGGACCGCATGACAGGCCATGCTCCCCCGCCCATCGCTCAGTAAAATCACCTCATTTTTACTACTTCCTCTGTATCGGTTTGCAGGGCATGCACGTCGTTCTAGGTTGAGAATTTAACTGGCTATATATTTGATGAACAGTATATGTTTAGAAACTACATCCGCTTAAGAATCCAATGATATACTTTTTGTGACATAGTAACTCATATTTAGTTAGTCAAATGGATGACCTAGAACTACATGCACGCCCTATAAACCGAGACGGAGAGGGTAGTATAGTACGTATCTTTTTAGATCAATGTAGTCGGGATTTACTAAGGAGCAAAACCGAGTGGTAGGCTGCTCCTGTCGTGTTGGCGTAGCAACTCAAGCAGGGTCAGTCCACACACGAAATGGCGACACACTTAACATGACCCCTTTGGCCGACATGTAGCTCATACACCGTCTTGTTCCACGTGCGATGCACCAAATTACTGTTCGGAGCAGCGGTTGGACTTGGAGGCACCCCGGTCGTAGCGCCGCAGTAGTAGTAAATGAGCGATGAGGGGTCAAATCACAAAGCCCCACCTTTCCCGCATTAAGATGGACGGACGAAGCAACCGTCATTTCACTCTAGGGCGCAAGAGCATAAAGAAAAGAGAAAACCAATGATGCGTGCGGCAGCTACCTAGGGCACCCTAGGGTAGGGGCCTCCGCTACAAATCCTTTTTTTTTGAAAGCGCCTACACTACAAATCCGCTTCTCCCTCGTCCTCTTGAAGAAAACCGATGATGCGTGCGGCAGTAGGGTTTGTAGGAGTACTACGGCGTGCAGGGCCACGCCGTAGTAAACGGGAGAGGGATTGAGTTCGAGTCGACGCTTTAATATGTGTGGGCCCCTTGGTTTTACGGGAACAAGGCAGCATTTTGGGTTCGGGGACCAGTGGTGATATACGTACAAAAAATTGTGGACGTAGGTTCGACCGAAAGGCAATGATGCATGGGCCCTGCATTTTGATATACCCGCGGCCACGTGAAATTTTCTACTCTACTCAAAACTAATAAGGTACACATGCATTGGACGCATGAGATTTGGAAACCAAATTATGAATAAATACACACTATATCATGTAAAGCTTTGAGTCATATATGCATGATGTAGATGTTTGTTTAGTTCTTATAGTTCATCTCATTCAAAATCAATTAGTTTTATAAAAAGGTTAAGATTCATGGGGTTGTGCATTGTAAAGAATAAAGTAAAAACAAATAATGGCAACTCATTTAGAAAAAAAATGTTTGGGCAATTATGTTACGGAAGATTCTAGAACAAAGGAGAAGTGCTTGTGTTTTGAGGTTTGTGCATTATGCTTAAGTTCAACCATGGAGTCTTCTAGATTGTACATGTGGTAGAATCTGGTGGAATGTTGATGATATCCAACGGCCAATAGTGCTCGGATTTTCCATCTCTGCACTGTCGGATTAGCTTCATCCAACGACCATCTTTCAAAGTTCTTCGCACACTATATAGGGGTATAGATAATGCATAAAAGTTCCTCCAAAAACATCTATAACTAAAGAGAAAAGATGAATTGCAGTTAAAAGAATGACATTTCTAACAAAATGTGAATGTGAACTACATATGTGTGCACGTGACCAGCACATACATTGTCAATACAAAAATTAATGCAAGAAATAACTTATGAGTAACATGCACGAATTGATGATGTGGTGCTTGCATGCATAGAGTAGAAAAATAATGTGACTTATGACTTGCGTGCATGACGTGCTCTTGTGCCATAGTTGCATGTCTAGGAAAAAAGCTACTAGTGGGTTGTACTAGCTAGTTAGGAATAGAATATGTATACATGGAAGTTGTAGGGAAAGAGATGACATGGAGTATCTCAATTCCTATGAGTAGGGATTGGAAAACAGATGTCATTTGGTTCACCTAATAGGAACTTTTCTATTGAATCTAGAGATGATATGTATCTCAATTCCTATGAGGAGGGATTAGAAAAGAGATGTCATTTGGTTCACATCATAGGAACTTTTCTATTGAATATATGCTAATGTTTATTTTCCTTTGAAATTATGGGAGTATAGGAATCCATTCATATGAACCAAGTGGCTCTAAAGCTATAAAAATGATATCATGTTTATTTCCTTTGAAATGTGGAGTATATGAATCTATTCCTATGAACCAATTGTGTCGGTGGGAAATGACACCTATGGGATCACAAGAATCCCTACTACGATTGCCGGGGCGCGGGGTTGTGAGAAGAGCAGGATTAACAGTCAACACAAGGATCGTTTACCCAGGTTCGGGCCGCGAGGATGCGTAATACCCTAGTCCTGCTTTGGTGTGTATTTGAGAGAGTTCTTGAGCTCTCGAACTAGCTATGGTGGCTGCGTAGTTCGAAAGAGCTGAATCCTCTCCACTGCGCCATGGGCCTCCTTTTATAGTCGAAAGGGGCTGCCACAGTGGCACACAGGAGGTGGAAAGGTCTACAGTGCGCGAGCTTATCGCCCGTGTTACAGGACAAGGCGCATTTAATGTGTAGCTTAGGTGTCCCTTAGCTTTATCGGGAGCGGGAACGAGGCCCGTCCGTTCCGTCGCCGCCTCGCCTTGCTTCGACACGCGCCCAGGCCAGCGATGCATGCGGTGCCATGTACGCAGGAAGGCAGCTGAGGTGGCGCGGTGGTTGGGTATTCACGAAGATCTGCATGGCACCACGCAGATGCTTACTGAGTTGGCTCGAAAGCCGCCCGTCGCCACGTAGGTGCCTGCCCAACTGGTTGGGCTGGCAGCTGCATGCGAACGACGGTGGAGTTTTGGCTGGTGCGGGCCTGGCAGTGGCCCGCTGACGCCCTCGGCAAGGGCCTTGCCGGGGGCCCGGTAAGGGTCTTGCCATGGCGTTGCAGTCGTCCTCGGCAAGGCGCTTGCCGGGGGTCTTGTGGATCTCCTCGGCAAGGATCCTGCCAAGGGTCGCCGTCTTCTGGTTCTCATCTGATCTCACATATCTATGGTCTTCACAAAGATCTGCATGCCACCACGGAGATGCCTCCCGAGCCCTGGTTCCAACGTAGTTGGTTGGAACCCGTGGGCTCCTCCGTTGGCGTCGGGCAAGTTGCCCCGGCAAGGATCTTGCCGGGGCCGCCCCGGCAAGGGCCTTGCCGGGGGAGTCCGCCTCGCCCTCTTGCTGTTTGGTGTTTCTGGTCTTAGAGTTGCCTTGGGCTTCTTGTGCTTTGGCTTCTCTTCGGATCCCCTCCTCTGCCCTGCTTAGTGTGGCCGCGGCGCACGGCTCCGACTGCCCGTGCACAAGTAAAGGGGTCCAAAAGAGTGCCCCTACTTTTGTACACCGACAAATTGGCTCTAAAGGAAAAAATCCTATAAAATCATATCATATAGAGTTCCTGTGATATTCCTCCACACTAAAGGATGGTCGAAATTGCCGCAGGTGATACGATGGTCTTTCTTTGTAGACTCCTCCCCCATCTTTATAGTTACCTCTCGAAGATGAATGAAATGATATATACTGGGTATTCTATATGGGCATTTTGGTACACGAAAACTCGGTAAAAGTTTGCGAGGTTCGAATTTTCAATAAAGCTATATGCACTGCATTTTGGAACGGAGGGAGGAGCATACGGCAGTTGCTAACACTCACGTGGAAGATTTGTGTGTAGGAGGAGTGGTTGTTCTGTTAAATGACATGGCAAAACTGACACTATCGGATGCCGATCTAATGGTTCTTACATCGTTCTTAAGGAAACGGCTTGTGGCGAACGTTTGACGGATAATGATTTATGGACACATGCATTGCATTGATACGTGCCCCCTCTCTCACGCACACACGCACCCTCACGAGTCACGACTCTCCCGAGTCCTCTTGCACCCACCGTCTATCTGCAGATAGACGTCACACACATATGTGATCTTCACACCCTACCCTCAGAACTTCTAAAAAACAAAAGATGTCACGCACATTTTATTTTAGCTCACACATCACACACTTATACTATTACTCTTGTGGCGAACGTTCTTTGGGCATAGTATATTGTACTCTCACGAAGAGAAGCGGTGCACGCACATAGTAGTTCTCTCACACCCACTCTTGGGTACACGTAGGAGCGCATTTTTTTGAAACTGGTACAACAAAATCACTCCACTATATATATAAGCAGGAGCCTTAGCGCTTGATTTACTAGGGATCCTCTCTTTCACTCTCTCATGATCTCCAGATCTAAGCAAGACATAGGTAGCCACACTCTCTCTCTGCTCACGGCTGGTCACAAATCCGGTAGGACCACCTCGACCGGGGCAGGGGTGTAGGTGCATCGTTCACGCTATCGTCGATGATGAGGGAGGAGACCAACGGCTGCCTGCGCGTCCCGATCAGAGCGCCGGCTCGGGAGGGCCTCCGACCCCTTCTTCCTCCCTGCGGTATTGTGGCCAAGATGCGGCGTCCCGACGCGGTCGTTGCCACATACCGACGACCCTCGGGTATATATTCCTTCGAAACCTGCCTTTCTCTACTGCCCCAGCTCCCCACGTGGCTGCGTGTGGATCTTTTTCTACTTTCGTCGGTTGTTCCAAAGCCACTTAGACTTTTACTCTTATTAGAGGTAAAGCTAGTTCATACAGTCGACTCTAAGAGTTGGTTCAAACAGGGCAGAAAGTGGGAAAGCTGTAGCATGAATCTAGGACTTGGTTCTAAGAGGAAACGGGGGCAAGTAGGTGATACTGGCTACCCAACCGGTCTCTTGGTTGAAAAGGCGAAGAAAGCATGGTGGATGAAGAAGGGTGGGGGGAACTAGACCTGCTCTTGGTTGAAAATGGAAAGAGAGTGAGGGTGTTGGGGGACAACGCAAATGAGAATGAGCAGGTCTAGATTTCCTGTGCTCACATAGGAAAATGTTGCTGAGGAGATAAAAAATGGGACCAATGCAGACATGATGCCTGAGTGTTTGCCACTCTCGGCAACCACATCTTCCTCACCAGTTTATGCCCCTATTGTCCCTGCGCCCAAATCGCTACCGTTAATGTAAAATCACATGAAGCATTAAGCAATGCCACCTAATGTCACAATAAGTAATGGTCTAGTGTCGTTGATAAATTGAAGCAATGCCACCACCATTTTATGAAGGGCTTCCGTCTTGCTTTATTTCCCATGATTTGTGTTTTTGCAGTTACACTTAAATCTCACACCGCTAACATTGCTTCATCCCAGTGGAACTGCACAAATTTGATTGCACATTTACTAACCATGTCCTACTCTAATGACAGTAATACTAATGCTATTGTTCTGGATGTTAATCTAGTGGCAGTGTTGATGTGATGTGATGCTACTTACTTAAGGGCACTTTCATACTGTCAATCTAGTGCCAATTATAACACAATAGATGCTGATGTTAATCATACGCCACTGCATATATCTGTCACTGTTTAAATAACCATATTTCGTATTTACGCAAATAGGGATGTCTGTCTCCATATTGTTTCTATCCACGCAATCAAAAGTACACACCTCAGTTTTAGTACAACTGCACAAAATGAGATGGCTATTCCTAGCTGCCGTCCTCTAACCACTAGTGTTCCAGGTATTACTACATTGGTAGTAACTAGGTAGAATGACCAACGCAATCTAAAAGAAGCTGATTCGTACGTTTTACTTCCTGATTGCAGTGCAGGGACAAGCGAAAACAACTGCATCCTAGTCCGGAATGCACTTTCTACCAGTTCATCCATGGACCGAGCACTAGCTGGCATGGCTGCACGGAGGTTTTTCGGACAGGTGTGCGGACAAGAGTCATTGTGGTCTGCTTATTTCTACAAATAGCGGTGCTTAAATTTAGTGGAATGCACAAGAATTTCAACTTGTCAGTACACTGCATGGTTCAGTTCAGCATTCCAGCTGAGAACATAATTATAATTGGTTATTCTGAAATGAGAGAATCTAACCCTGGATGGTGGCAACAAGAAAAAACCAGAGTGAACTCCAGGAAATTTAAGCCTGCCGGGAGGCCCTTTGCTCAGAGAAGCCTTGCTTGTTTTTTCCTAATTTGTAAACCTTCTCACAACTTTGTTTTTTGTTGTGAACTAGTGTATGGTTGTTATGTTCTATGAATCATTGAGATGTATAAAATTGCTTAACTTATGCTTTTCAAGTTTTTTATGAAGTCGAGTTTAATGTGAGTGTTCCACATGAACGCTAGACTAGCGTGTGAACGTTTGGAATTTTACATTGTGGCCTCAGTTCACTACATGAACCAATGTAACAAGATACATAGTTGCTTATATGTCAGACAACAGATTATTGATTGTTAGTTGGTCGATAGCCTAGTGTTGAAGCGAGCCGAGCCAATGTGCCGTGTTTTGCTTACAACTGGGGTAGCACCAACAGTGTTTACAAGTACTTATGTATACGTCGGCGCACAGTTCTCGAACGAGTACTCTATTTCATCAAACAAACAATGCTTGTATGGTAAACCGTGACAAATTATGTCTTACCATGCCATATTCATGAAAAAACTAGTGAGGACACATCTGTTTCGGCAACAATTACGATGGTTCTCACATGATTTACGGGCACACAAAAGTAGCAGCAGTTCCCATAGACAGATTCAAACAGAGTACTAGCCCCAGAGGGCTCGATAATAGGCAAGGTTCGGATAATTAGACACAATCCAAACTACTATTAAACACTAGTTGGGGCAACTATTTCATGCCTCGATCTAATTTGGGCTGGACACAAGATGGACCTTGCCATGAACATCATCGAGGACGTCCGGCAGCAGCTCAATCCTGTGAACCTTCATGAAGATAACCTTGTGGCCTTGCCACTCATTAAATTGTTTGTGGAGGCATGCCACATCATCTTCGTGCGTAAGCTTGACAAGAATAGTATGCCTCACAAACGAAGGAGTAGCTTTGAACTTCTTGTGCTTCAGTACACCCTGGACAACATGCTTGACAACAGTGAGGCTGGAATACAACTCGACATCGGTATAAGCGCAAATGGCTTCCAGGATCCAACAGCCTAACAACTCTGTTTTCCCAGTGCGTATATTCAGGTCATCCGCCTCATAGCGAGTGACATGTACAACAACACAATACTTGTCTCCATCAGGGCTCTAATTGAAACAGAAGCAAATACTGAATTAATTTCCAGTATAATAAACACAAGTTATTTAAATCATTATGTATAGCATGGCATCGAAGCTAATAATTTTTTTCATTATTCATCACCACATACTTAGATGAAAAACCACAATCGAGATCGGCAAAGAAGAAAATCACCTTGGGCAGCTCAGCGGGGCGGGGGGAGGGGGACACATCCTCGAAGGGGGAAAACTGCTCCTGCAGTGCCACGGGGGCTGTAACCTCAAACGGGGCGTTGACCATCTCACTAGTGGCGGTGAGCGAATCTGGGGTCGGCTCGATGGCTGCCTCCATCTTCTTGGATCTCTCTTTCTCATGGGGATCAGCCTCCCGCGTCTGCTCCAATATCGGCAGATCTTTTCCTGGTTCTCCTTGGTCCATCATGAAATTGACGAATACTAGGAGACCACTGAAAGGAGAAAACAATCGCAATGACAATGAAACAAAAAAGAGAGTGAGGATCGGTTACTGCTTTGCAAAGTTCTTTTTTTTCTCTAAACGAAAATATACCAACATCACGGATCCACTTACCTTCCCTTCGTTGGGAGAGAAGAACAGTGGCAGATGCGAGTGTTGGCTTTCTTGAAGATGGTGAGGGAGAAGGGGATTCAGTGAAGAGTGAAATGATGGTTGCTTCATCCGTCAAACTTAGACTGCGGGGAGGTGGGGTTTTGTGATACAATGGCTCGTTACTGCCGCGCTACGACCGGGGTGACTCTCCGCCTGCATACTGCCTTCTAATTTGGCGGATGGCATTTGGGCCTGCGCACTGCATGGCCCGCATGTCAGTGAACAAAAGGAAAAAGGCATTCAGTAGAGGGAGACGTTTCGATGACCTAGGAGGAGCCAGAAGCGGTAGTGTATCCACTGTACTAGTACTAATTGTTTTTCCGGGTAGTTGTAGAGTGTCTCCACTGTACTAGTAGTAATTGTTTCTCTGGGCCCAAGACAAAACAGCCCATCCACCCTAGTAAATAATAAAATCAATTTAAAAGTCCATATATTTACTTAATGAGAGGCGCTACCCACACCCAGCACACCGCCCCCCCAAAAAAACATGGGTGCTCTTCTTCCTCCTCACTCCCACCCACCTCAGATCAGCTCGCTCCACTCATACCCCCAAATTCCTCACCCCACTCCTACAGAAAACCCCAGCTCCCCTTCTTCCTCACTACTACAGAAAAACCCAAGCTCCCCTTCTTCTTCACTCGCACTACAACTAGGCTTGTCATTCATTACTCTGCTCAAATCCGTGAGCGTGACGCGACGCCCTCGAGGAAAATGGAATCGGCTGACCCCAGCGCTAAGAAGATGAGGCTCCCGCCAGCGGCGACGCTTGTTGTAGATCCCGCACCCAGTAGCGCTGGGAGAAGCGGTGACCCCGCCCCCACCGGATCCCAGCAACCCTTAGAATCTCGGGTGGTCCGCATCAGCGATCTCCTGGACGCCGTCCTTGGGGAGATCATCTCGCTTCTCCCCAACAAGGATTGTTGCCGCACCCAAGTCCTCTCAATTCGGTGGCGCCCTCTATGGCGCGCCGTGCCCCTTAATCTCGACTGTCGTCAGCTATCTCTCTTCAATAATTTTGAAATCCCCACAGCCATCATCTCCTCCCACCAGGGCTCCGTTCAAAGCCTCTGCATCCCATCATGCTACCTGAGCAAGCATACCATGCCCTGCACGGTGGACACCTAGCAGAAATCCCCTGAATTCACAGAACTACAGCTGCTTGAGTTCTACTATTCCCCTGGAAATCACCTACCAGATATCGAACGCCATGTACTTGTGCCCTCAACACCGATGTCCATCTCGCGGTTTTCCTCCTCTCTCCACACCGCCACCTTTGTGTTGTGCTACCTACCAGAAAATCTAGTACTAAACCTTCGACTCTCATTTCTCAAGAAACTTTGTAAAGTCGCTCCAGTTGCCCTGCCTTGGAGTGCTTGGTGCTTGTTTTCATAGTTAGCATCGGTTGTCTCCGAATAAAGTCGCCTAACCTGGTAAGAATTGGAACTTCTTTCGACAGAAGGCAGCTCATCATCCAAGATGCCCCTTCACTTCAAAGGTTGATCCTTGATTCTAGTTATTCACCGTCGCAAATAACCGTCCTCTCTACGCCTAAACTGGAGATCTTGGGTGTAATAGATGATCTCTGTGCTCATTTCAATATGGTGTTTGGCTCCACAGTTCTTCAGGAACTTGATATTATCATCTACACTTGTAACCATAAGCTGCATTTTAAATTTCTGCGCATAAGTTATATATCATCTTGGAGTACACATTTTGTACTAATATTATGTTCTATGCTCAATGAAGAGTTTCTCCTTGGATGTCCTATCAATGGTGCTAGATTATGTCAAGATCTTATATATCCAAATGAATAGTTTTGGTCTGAACAAGATTATTGTCTTGCTGCAATGCTTTCCATGTCTGGAGAAGTTGTATATAAAGGTGATAATTTCACGCACATTGGAAGCCCGCATATAGTGTACTAGAATTAATCATTCAGCTGTTGCTCTTTCGACACTCTTTTTTAGACCTTAACTGTTTTCAATCTTCATGTCTATTTAGGCAACAGGACGGGGTAAGAAAGTTATAACCAATCGGTGGATTCGTAAGCACCGGGATTTTCTCACTTCTCATGACATTCGATTGAAGACAATAATGCTAGAACGATATGTAGCCAACCATGCAAACACTAGATTTGTCACATTCTTCCTGCTGAATGCGAGGCTACTATTGTCCATCAGGCTTAAGTTTATCATCAGCATGGTTTTGATGGATCGTATCGATACGTCTCCAACGTATCTATAAGTTATGAAGTAGTCATGCTATTATATTATATGTTTTGGATATTTATGGGCTTTATTAAACACTTTTATATTATTTTTGGGACTAAGCTATTATCCGGAGGCCCAGCCCAAATTGTTGTTTTCTTGCCTATTTCAGTGTTTCGAAGAAAAGGAATATCAAACGGAGTCCAGACAGAATGAAACCTTCGGGAGAGCTATTTTTGGAACAGAAGCAATCCAGGAGACTTGGAGTAGACGTCAGGGAAGCTTCGAGGAAGCCACAAGGCAGGGAGGTGTGCCCTACCCCCTGGGCGCGCCCCCCACCCTCATGGGCCCCTCGTGGCTCCCCTGACCGACTTCTTTCGCCTATGTATATCCATATACCGTAAAAACATCGAAGAACACAATAGATCGGGAATTCCACCGCCGCAAGCCTCTGTAGCCACCAAAAACCAATCGGGACCCTATTCCGGCACCCTGTCGGAAGGGGGATCCATCACCGGTGGCCATCTTCATCATCATGGCCCTCTCCATGACGAGAAGGGAGTAGTTCACCCTCGGGGCTGAGGGTATGAACCAGTAGCTATGTGTTTGATCTCTCTCTCTCTCGTGTTCTTGATGTGGCTCAATCTTGATGTATCGCGAGCTTTACTATTATAGATGGATCTTATGATGTTTCTCCCCCTCTACTCTCTTGTAATGGACTGAGTTTTCCCTTTGAAGGTATCTTATCGGATTGAGTCTTTATGGATTTGAGAACACTTGATGTATGTCTTGCATTTGCTTATCTATGGTGACAATGGGATATTCACGTGATCTACTTGATGTATGTTTTGGTGATCAACTTGCGGGTTCCGTAACATTTCGAACTTATGCATAGGTGTTGGCACACGTTTTCGTCTTGACTCTCCGGTAGAAACTTTGGGGCACTCTTTGAAGTTCTTTGTGTTGGTTGAATAGATGAATCTTAGATTGTGTGATGCATATCGTATAATCATACGCACAGATACTTGAGGAGACATTGGAGTATCTAGGTGACATTAGGGTTTTGGTTGATTTGTGTCTTAAGGTGTTATTCTAGTATGAACTCTATGATAGATCGAACGGAAAGAATAGCTTCGTGTTATTTTACTACGGATCTTGAATAGATCGATCAGAAAGAATAACTTTGAGGTGGTCTTGTACCCTACCATAATCTCTTCGTTTGTTCTCCGCTATTAGTGACTTTGGAGTGACTCTTTGTTGCATGCTGAGGGATAGTTATATGATCAAATTATGTCATTATTGTTGAGACAACTAGCACTAGTGAAAGTATGAACCCTAGGCCTTGTTTCAACGCATGGCAGTACGGCTTTCGCTCACTTTTATCGCTTGCTACCTTGCTGTTTTTATAATTTCAGGTTACAAAAACCTATATCTACCATCCATATTGCACTTGTATCACCATCTCTTCGCCGAACTAGTGCACCTATACAATTTACCATTGTATTGGGTGTGTTGGGGACACAAGAGACTCTTTGTTATTTGGTTGCAGGGTTGTTTGAGAGATACCATCTTCATCCTACGCCTCCCACGGATTGATAAACCTTAGGTTATCCACTTGAGGGAAATTTGCTACTGTCCTACAAACCTCTGCACTTGGAGGCCCAACAACGCCTATGAGAAGAAGGTTGTGTAGTAGACATCAAGCTCTTTTCTGGCGCCGTTGCAGGCGAGGTGAGTGCTTGAAGGTATATCTTTAGATCTTGCAATCAAATCTTTTTGTTTCTTGTTTTATCACTAGTTTAGTCTATCAAAGAAAACTACAAAAAATGGAATTGAGGGTACCTCATATGCTTCATCTTTTAATGTCTTTCATGAAAATGATGGGAAGGAAAATTGTGCTCAAGTACTAGAAGAAGAATTACATAGAATGCTTGGCATAAAATATGTGAATGATGAGCACGATTGCAATGTTGTTAGTATGAATTCCTTGAATATCCATGATGCTAATGATATGCAAAGTCACAAGCTTGGGGAAGCTATGTTTGATGAAGATGATATATTTATTACCCCAAGTTTTGATGAGAATATTTATTATGATGAAAGCATGCCTCCTATTTATGATGATTATATTGATGAAAGTGGATTTGGAGAGGTCATGAGTTTATTTAGTGATGAATCCACTATTCCGGAAGAGGTTCCAATTGATTATGAGAACAAAGTTGCTATCTATGATGACTATTATGATGACTTGTATGCTATTAAGAATAATGATAACCATGAAACTTGTCGTCATGATTTTAGTTTTCAATTGGATTATGCCTCACATGATAGTTATTATGTTGAGTTTGCTCCCACTACTATTGATGAGAATAAATTTGCTTATGTGGAGAGTAGTAAAAATTATTTGCTTATAGATCATGAAAAGAATTCTTTGTGTGATGGTTATATTGTTGAATTCATTCATGATGCTACTGAAAATTTTTATGAGGGAGGAACATATGCTTGTAGGAATTGCAATAATATCAAGTTTCCTCTCTATGTGCTTAAAGTTTTAAAGTTATGCTTGTTTTGCCCTCCTATGCTAGTTGATTATTGTTCCCATAAGTTGTTTGCTCACAAAATCCCTATGCATAGGAAGTGGGTTAGACTTAAATGTGCTAGTCATATTCTTCATGATGCTCTCTTTATGTTTCAATTCTTATCTTTTATGTGAGCATCGTTGAGATCATCATGCCTAGCTAGGGGCGTTAAACGTTAGCGCTTGTTGGGAGGCAACCCAATTTTATTTTTGTTTCTTGCTTTTTGTTCCTGTTTAGTAATAAATAAATCATCTAGCCTCTGGTTAGATGTGGTTTTATGTTTTAATTAGTGTTTGTGCCAAGAAAGACCTATAGGATCTTCTTGGATGATAATTATTTGATCTTGCTGAAAAAGACAGAAACTTTCTTCTCACGAAAACAATTGTTAAAACTCACCAGAAAGTGATAAAATACTGATTCCAACTGCAGTAGATAAATAATCAAATTATCTAGGTCTTCCTATTTTGGTAGAATTTTTGGAGTTCCAGACGTTTGCGTTTGATACAGATTACTACAGACTGTTCCGTTTTTGACAGATTCTGTTTTCATTGTGTTGTTTCCTTGTTTTGATGAATCTATGATTAGTATCAGAGGGTATGAACCATAGAGAAGTTGTAATACAGTAGATATTACACCAATATGAATTTAGAATGAGTTCACAACATTACCTAAGTGGTGGTTTTATTTTTTTATACTAACGAAGCTTACGAGTTTTCTGTTGAGTTTTGTGTTCTGAAGTTTTCAAGTTTTGGGTAAAGATTCGATGGACTATGGAATAAGGAGTGGCAAGAGACTAAGCTTGGGGATGCCCAAGAGACCCCAAGGCAATATTTAAGGACAACCAAGAGCCTAAGCTTGGGGATGCCCCGGAAGGCATCCCCTCTTTCGTCTTCGTTCATCGGTAACTTTACTTGGAGCTATATTTTTATTCACCACATGATATGTGTTTTGCTTCGAGCGTCAATTTATTTTGTTAGTATTTGCTTGCTGTTATTTAGAACAATAAAAGTGGCATTGATAGCCTTTACTATGCCTATTCTACAAGTTTTCATGTTGCTGTTTGAAAACAGAAAGTTTACCGCTGTTGCAAAAATTCCCTAGAAAAGTCAGAATGTGATAAAATGTTGAAACCTTTTGAATAATAAGCTCTGATAAATTTAATACAGTGGGAATTTTCTTTCATAATTTTTGGAGCTAGGGAGTATGGGTCTTGCTGCATTGTTTACAGACTTTCCTGTTTAGGCAGATTGCTGTTATGTTTGCATTGTTTGCATATGTTTGCTTGTTTAATGATTCTATTTGAGGATAGGACTATTAAATATGCAGAGGCATTTAGTAGGCAATGTTGAATAATAATTTTAGTGATTTGCTACAGTAGAGTACGATAAGGTTTTTGCATTGGTTTATACTAACTTATCTCACGAGTCCTTGTTGAGTTTTGTGTGGATGAAGCTTTTGAGATTTAGGGAGACCGTGATATGAGAAGAATTAAGGAGACACAAAAGCTCAAGCTTGGGGATGCCGAAGGCATCCCAAGATAATATTTCAAGAAGTCTCAAGCGTCTAAGCTTGGGGATGCGCCGGTTGGCATCCCACCTTTCTTCTTCAAACACTATCGGATAGTATCGGTTGATCCTAAGTTTTTGCTTCTTCACGTGATGTTTGCTATTCTTGAAATGTCATTTTATTTTCTTTTGTTTTGCTTGCTGTATGAATAAAATACCAAGATCTGAAATTCTTAAATGAGAGAGAGTCTTCACGTAGCTACATTATTATTTAACTACTCATTGATCTTCACTTATATCTTTTTGGAGTAGTTTGTCATTTACTCGTGTGCTTCACTTATATCCTATGAGTAAATAGTCGAATGATTTGAATGTCATAAATCTGAAATTATCTATGTTTCATAAGCTTATCCCATGGGGAGTAATGACTTCACATATATGAAGTAGAGGTGGTAAAATTTTTTGAAGGTTAGCAAACATTGTATTGGTCACTTTGAACAATTCATGAAAGAATATTGAAGGAAGAGAGATTTCACATATAAATATACTATCTTGGACATCTTCTATGATTGTGAACCCCATTAATTATTTTCAAACCTGAGCAAATTAGTTGAAGTTGGACAAGGAAGACAACATAATGAGTTATGATTGGGTATATTTGTATAGAAGTTATATTGTTATGGTTCCTCTAACATGTGGTGCTTGCTATTTAGAATCCTTTGCTAACCAAAATATCTATACTAAGCGGGAATACTGCTTGTGCATCCAAATTCCTTGAACCAAGTTTCTTCCATGAGTGTCCATTATATCTACCTATATGCGGTATTTACCTGCCGTTCCAAGTAAATTTGCATGTGCCAAACTCTAAACCTTCAAATAATAATCTGTTTTGTATGCCCGAATCGCTCATGTAGCGACTAGGGGCTGTCAGTATCTTCCATGCTAGGCGGGTTATTCTCACGATGAGTGGACTCCACTCATCATTCACGAGAAAATGGCTGGTAACTGGGATTCCCAGTCCTATGATCAAAAGATCAAAAACAAATTCGCAAATAATTTAAACAAACTCCCCCAGGATTGTTGATAGTTGGGCGGCACCCGTTGTTTCGGACAAGCTGTGGAGTGTGATTGTTGGTGGAGGGGGAGTAAAACTTTACCTTTCTGTTTGGGAACCGCCTATAATGTATCTAGTATGAAAGATATTGGCAACTCTTGGTCGTTATGTTGACAATGAAAGCATACCTCTCAAAATTATTTTCATCTCTGTTTTAGCTTCGAGCTCTGGCACCTCTGCAAATCCCTGCTTCCCTCTGCGAAGGGTCTATCTTTTACTTTTATGCAAGAGTCAGTAGTATGCCTTCTCATTCCAACCTACTCTTTAGTTGGCAAGCATCATGTGTTGGGGAAAGATCTAAGCATATATGGCCATTCAAATATATCCTTGATCATGAATTATTATTGTTGACATTACCCTTGAGGTAAAAGGTTGGGAGGCAAAACATTAAGCCCCTATCTTTCTCTGTGTTCGATGAATGCTTTTTGATCTAAAAATATGCTTTGAGTGGTAGCAATCATGGAAGACTATATGATAGTTGCGTATGTGGGATTTTCTAAATCAAAGCTCTTACATAGACCCTTCCTGAAAATAAGATGAATTGCAATTGTTTGATGACTGAGAACATAGTTTGTTAGTTTTCAAGAAAGTTTATGGTATATGCTTTAACATGTGAATAGCTTGTTACTTGATCATGAAAAGTTTTATGAGTTGAGCTATTGTTATGACATATAATGATGCTAGAAAAGGTGATTGAAATTATCATTGATCAAACTTGTGTACCTTCCAGCATTCACACTTCATAAATTATTTCTTTTATCATTTACCTACTCGAGGACGAGCAGGAATTAAGCTTGGGGATGCTGATACGTCTCCAACGTATCTATAATTTATGAAGTATTCATGCTATTATATTATCTGTTTTGGATGTTTATGGGCTTTATTAAATACTTTTATATTATTTTTGGGACTAACCTATTAACCGGAGGCCCAGCCCAAATTGTTGTTTTCTTGCCTATTTCAGTGTTTCGAAGAAAAGGAATATCAAACGGAGTCCAAACGGAATGAAACCTTCGGGAGAGTTATTTTTGGGACGGAAGCAATCCAGGAGACTTGGAGTAGACGTCAGGGAAGGTTCGAGGAAGCCATGAGGCAGGGAGGCGCGCCCTACCCCCCTGGGCGCGCCCCCCGCCCTCGTGGGCCCCACGTCGCTCCCCTGACCGACTTCTTTCGCCTATATATGTTGGGAATCGTAGCATAATTTTAAAATTTTCCTACGCTCACCAAGATGCATCTATGGAGTGTACTAGCAACAAGGGGAAAGGAGTGCATCTACATACCCTTGTAGATCGCGAGCGGAAGCGTTCCAATGAACGTGGTTGACGGAGTCGTACTCGCCGTGATCCAAATCACCGATGACCGAGTGCCGAACGGACGGCACCTCCGTGTTCAACACACGTACGGTGCAGCGACGTCTCCTCCTTCTTGATCCAGCAAGGGGGGAGGAGAGGTTGATGGAGATCCAGCAGCACGACGGCGTGGTGGTGGATGTAGCGGGTCTCCGGCAGGGCTTTGCCGAGCTTCTGCGAGAGAGAGAGAGAGGTGTAGTAGGGAGGAGGGAGGCGCCCAAGGCTGTCTAGTTGCTGCCCTCCCTCCCCCCTTCCCTTTATATAGTCCCCTGGGGGGGGGCGCCGGCCCAACGAGATGGGATCTCCAAGGGGGGGCGGCGGCCAAGGGGGGAAGGGGTTGCCTTGCCCCCCAAGGCAAGGGGAAAGCCCCCCCACCCTAGGGTTCCCAACCCTAGGCGCATGGGGGGGGCCATGGGGGGGAGCCCAGCCCACTAGGGGCTGGTTCCCTTCCACTTTCAGCCCATGGGGCCTTCCGGGATAGGTGGCCCCACCCGGTGGACCCCCGGGACCCTTCCGGTGGTCTCGGTACAATACCGGTAACCCCCGAAACTTTCCCGGTGGCCGAAACTGGACTTCCTATATATAATTCTTCACCTCCGAACCATTCCGGAACCTCTCGTGACGTCCGGGATCTCCTCCGGGACTCCGAACAACTTTCTGGTTTCCGCATACATATATCTCTACAACCCTAGCGTCACCGAACCTTAAGTGTGTAGACCCTACGGGTTCGGGAGACATGCAGACATGACCAAGACGCCTCTCCGGTCAATAACCAACAGCGGGATCTGGATACCCATGTTGGCTCCCACATGTTCCACGATGATTTGATCGGATGAACCACGGTGTCGAGGATTCAATCAATCCCGTATGCAATTCCCTTTGTCAAAAGGTATGATACTTGCCCGAGGTTCGATCGTCGGTATCCCAATACCTTGTTCAATCTCGTTACCGGCAAGTCTCTTTACTCGTACTGCAATGCATGATCCCATGACTAACGCCTTAGTCACATTGAGCTCATTATGATGATGCATTACCGAGTGGGCCCAGAGATACCTCTCCGTCACACGGAGTGACAAATCCCAGTCTCGATCCGTGCCAACCCAACAGACACTTTCGGAGATACCCGTAGTGCACCTTTATAGTCACCCAGTTACGTTGTGACGTTTGGCACAGCCAAAGCACTCCTACGGTATCCGGGAGTTGCACGATCTCATATTCTAAGGAAAAGATACTTGACATTGGAAAAGCTCTAGCAAACGAAACTACATGATCTTTTATGCTATGCTTAGGATTGGGTCTTGTCCATCACATCATTCTCCTAATGATGTGATCCCGTTATCAACGACATCCAATGTCCATAGTCAGGAAACCATGACTATCGGTTGATCAACGAGCTAGTCAACTAGAGGCTTACTAGGGACACTTTGTGGTCTATGTATTCACACATGTATTACGATTTCCGGACAATACAATTATAGCATGAACAATAGACAATTACCATGAACAAAGAAATATAATAATAACCATTTATTATTGCCTCTAGGGCATATTTCCAACAGTCTCCCACTTGCACTAGAGTCAATAATCTAGTTACATTGTGATGAATCGAACACCCATTGCGTCCTGGTGTTGATCATGTTTTGCCCTAGGGAGAGGTTTAGTCAACGGATCTGCTACATTCAGGTCCGTATGTACTTTACAAATATCTATGTCTCCATTTTGAACACTTTCACGAATGGAGTTGAAGCGACGCTTGATATGCCTGGTCTTCCTGTGAAACCTGGGCTCCTTCGCAAGGGCAATAGCTCCAGTGTTGTCACAGAAAAGAGTCATCGGGCCCAACGCATTGGGAATCACCCCTAGGTCGGTAATGAATTCCTTCATCCAGACTGCTTCCTGTGCTGCCTTCGAGGCTGCCATGTACTCCGCTTCACATGTAGATCCCGCCACGACGCTTTGCTTGCCACTGCACCAGCTTACTGCTCCTCCATTCAAAATATACATGTATCCGGTTTGTGACTTCGAGTCATCCAGATCTGTGTCGAAGCTAGCGTCGACGTAACCCTTTACGACGAGCTGTTCGTCACCTCCTTAAACGAGAAACATATCCTTAGTCCTCTTCATGTACTTTAGGATATTCTTGACCGCTGTCCAGTGTTCCATGCCGAGATTACTTTGGTACCTTCCTACCAAACTTACGGCAAGGTTTACATCAGGTCTGGTACACAGCATGGCATACATAATAGACCCTATGGCCGAGGCATAGGGGATGACACTCATCTTTTCTCTATCTTCTGCCGTGGTCGGGCATTGAGCCGTGCTCAGCTGCACACCTTGCAATACAGGCAAGAACCCCTTCATGGACTGATCCATATTGAACTTCTTCAATATCTTGTCAAGGTATGTACTCTGTGAAAGACCAATGAGGCGTCTTGATCTATCTCTATAGATTTTGATGCCTAATATATAAGCAGCTTCTCCAAGGTCCTTCATTGAAAAACACTTATTCAAATAGGCCTTAATACTTTCCAAGAATTATATATCATTTCCCGTCAATAGTATGTCATCCACATATAATATGAGAAATGCTACAGAGCTCCCACTCACTTTCTTGTAAACACAGGCTTCTCCATAAGTCTGTGTAAACCCAAATGCTTTGATCATCTCATCAAAGCGAATGTTCCAACTCCGAGATGCCTGCACCAGCCCATAGATTGAGCGCTGGAGCTTGCATACTTTGTTAGCATTCTTAGGATCGACAAAACCTTCTGGCTGCATCATATACAACTCTTCCTTAAGGAAGCCATTAAGGAATGCCGTTTTGACGTCCATCTGCCATATCTCATAATCATAGTATGCGGCAATTGCTAACATGATTCGGACGGACTTCAGCTTCGCTACGGGTGAGAAAGTCTCATCATAGTCAACCCCTTGAACTTGTCGATAACCCTTAGCGACAAGTCGAGCTTCGTAGATGGTCATATTACCATCCGCGTCCGTCTTCTTCTTAAAGATCCATTTGTTTTCTATGGCTCGCCGATCATTGGGCAAGTCAGTCAAAGTCCATACTTCGTTTTCATACATGGACCCTATCTCGGATTTCATGGCTTCTAGCCATTTGTCGGAATCCGGGCCCGCCATCGCTTCTTCATAGTTCGAAGGTTCACCGTTGTCTAACAACATGATTTCCAGGACAGGGTTGCCGTACCACTCTGGTGCGGAACGTGTCCTTGTGGACCTACGAAGTTCAGTGGCAACTTGATCCGAAGCTTCATGATCATCATCATTAACTTTCTCCCCAGTCGGTGTAGGCACCACAGGAACATTTTCCCGCGCTGCGCTACTTTCTGGTTCGGAAGGGGTGACTATCACCTCATCAAGTTCCACTTTCCTCCCACTCAATTCTTTCGAGAGAAACTCCTTCTCCAGAAAGGACCCGTTCTTGGCAACGAAGATCTTGCCTTCGGATCTGAGGTAGAAGGTATACCCAATGGTTTCCTTAGGGTATCCTATGAAGACGCATTTTTCCGATTTGGGTTCGAGCTTTTCAGGTTGAAGTTTCTTGACATAAGCATCGCATCCCCAAACTTTTAGAAATGACAGCTTAGGTTTCTTCCCAAACCATAATTCATATGGTGTCGTCTCAACGGATTTAGACGGAGCCCTATTTAAAGTGAATGCGGCAGTCTCTAAAGCATAACCCCAAAATGAGAGCGGTAAATTGGTAAGAGACATCATAAATCGCACCATATCCAATAGAGTGCGATTACGACGTTCGGACACACCATTTCTCTGAGGTGTTCCAGGCGGCGTGAGTTGTGAAACTATTCCACATTTCCTTAAGTGTGTACCAAATTCGTGACTTAAATATTCTCCACCACGATCTGATCGTAAGAATTTTATTTTCCTGTCACGTTGATTCTCAACTTCACTCTGAAATTCCTTGAACTTTTCAAAGGTTTCAGACTTGTGTTTCATTAGGTAGACATACCCATATCTACTTAAATCATCAGTGAGAGTGAGAACATAACGATATCCTCCGCGAGCCTCAACACTCATTGGACCGCACACATCGGTATGTATGATTTCCAATAAGTTGGTTGCTCGCTCCATTGTTCCGGAGAACGGAGTCTTGGTCATCTTACCCATGAGGCATGGTTCGCACGTGTCAAATGATTCGTAATCAAGAGACTCCAAAAGTCCATCTGCATGGAGCTTCTTCATGCGCTTGACACCAATGTGACCAAGGCGGCAGTGCCACAAGTATGTGGGACTATCGTTATCAACTTTGCATCTTTTGGTATTCACACTATGAACATGTGTAACATCACGTTCGAGATTCATCAAAAATAAACCATTGACCAGCGGGGCATGACCATAAAACATATCTCTCAAGTAAATAGAACAACCATTATTCTCGGATTTAAATGAGTAGCCATCTCAAATTAAACGAGATCCAGATACAATGTTCATGCTCAAAGCTGGCACTAAATAACAATTATTGAGGTTTAAAACTAATCCCGTGGGTAGATGCAGAGGTAGCGTGCCGACGGCGATCACATCGACCTTGGAACCATTCCCGACGCACATCGTCACCCCGTCCTTTGCCAGTCTCCGTTTATTCCGTAGTTCCTGTTTTGAGTTACAAATAGGAGCAACCGCACCGGTATCAAATACCCAGGAGCTACTACGAGTACTGGTAAGGTACACACCAATTACATGTATATCACATATACCTTTGGTGTTGCCGGCCTTCTTCTTGTCCGCTAAGTATTTGGGGCAGTTCCGCTTCCAGTGACCACCTCCCTTGCAATAAAAGCACTCAGTCTCGGGCTTGGGTCCATTCTTTGACTTCTTCCCGGCAACTGGCTTACCGGGCGCGGCAACTCCCTTGCCGTCCTTCTTGAAGTTCTTCTTACCCTTGCCCTTCTTGAACTTAGTGGTTTTATTCACCATCAAACTCTTGATGTTCTTTTCTGATCTCCACCTCCGCTGATTTCAGCATTGAATATACCTCAGGAATGGTCTTTTCCATCCCCTGCATATTGAAGTTCATCACAAAGCTCTTGTAGCTTGGTGGAAGCGACTGGAGGATTCTGTCAATGACCGCGTCATCCGGGAGATTAACTCCCAGCTGAGACAAGCGGTTATGCAACCCAGACATTCTGAGTATGTGCTCACTAACAGAACTATTCTCCTCCATTTTACAGCTGAAGAACTTGTCGGAGACTTCATATCTCTCGACCCGGGCATGAGCTTGGAAAACCATTTTCAGTTCCTCGAACATCTCGTATGCTCCATGTTTCTCAAAACGCTTTTGGAGACCCGGTTCTAAGCTGTAAAGCATGCCGCACTGAACGAGGGAGTAATCATCAGCACGCTGCTGCCAAGCGTTCATAACGTCTTGGTTTTCTGGGATTGCTGCTTCACCTAGCGGTGCTTCTAGGACATAATCTTTCTTGGCTGCTATGAGGATGATCCTCAGGTTCCGGACCCAGTCCGTATAGTTGCTGCCATCATCTTTCAGCTTGGTTTTCTCTAGGAACGCGGAAATTGAGGACAACGTGGGCCATTTGATCTACAAGACATAGTGTAAAGATTTAGACTAAGTTCATGATAATTAAGTTCATCTAATCAAATTATTTAATGAACTCCCAATTAGATAGACATCCCTCTAGTCATCTAAGTGATACATGATCCGAGTCAACTAGGCCGTGTCCGATCATCACGTGAGACGGACTAGTCAAGATCGGTGAACATCTCCATGTTGATCGTATCTTCTATACGACTCATGCTCGACCTTTCGGTCCTCCGTGTTCCGAGGCCATGTCTGTACATGCTAGGCTCGTCAAGTCAACCTAAGTGTATTGCGTGTGTTCCGAGGCCATGTTTGTACATGCTAGGCTCGTCAACACCCGTTGTATTCGAACGTTAGAATCTATCACACCCGATCATCACGTGGTGCTTCGAAACAACGAACTTTCGCAACGTTGCACAGTTAGGGTGAACACTTTCTTGAAATTATTATAAGGGATCATCTTACTTACTACCGTCGTTCTAAGCAAATAAGATGCTAAAACATGATAAACATCAAATGCAATCAAATAGTGACATGATATGGCCAATATCATTATGCTCCTTTGATCTCCATCTTCGGGGCACCATGATCATCTTCATCACCGGCATGACACCATGATCTCCATCATCATGATCTCCATCATTGTGTCTTCATGAAGTTGTCACGCCAACGATTACTTCTACTTCTATGGCTAACGCGTTTAGCAACAAAGTAAAGTAATTTACATGGCGTTATTCAATGACACGCAGGTCATACAAAATAATAAAGACAACTCCTATGGCTCCTGCCGGTTGTCATACTCATCGACATGCAAGTCGTGATTCCTATTACAAGAATATGATCAATCTCATACATCACATATATCATTCATCACATCTTCTGGCCATATCACATCACATAGCACTTGCTGCAAAAACAAGTTAGACGTCCTCTAATTGTTGTTGCAAGTATTACGTGGTTTGTAGGTTTCTAGCAAGAACGTTTCTTACCTACGTATGACCACAACATGATTTGCCAATTTCTATTTACCCTTCATAAGGACCCTTTTCATCGAATCCGTTCCGACTAAAGTAGGAGAGACAGACACTCGCTAGCCACCTTATGCAACTAGTGCATGTCAATCGGTGGAACCTATCTCACGTAAGCGTACGTGTAAGGTCGGTCCGGGCCGCTTCATCCTACAATGCCGCAGAAACAAGAAACGACTAGTAGCGGCAAGAAGAATTGGCAAGCTCAACGCCCACAACTGCTTTGTGTTCTACTCGTGCATAGTAACTACGCATAGGCCTGGCTCATGATGCCACTGTTGGGAATCGTAGCATAATTTTAAAATTTTCCTACGCTCACCAAGATGCATCTATGGAGTGTACTAGCAACGAGGGGAAAGGAGTGCATCTACATACCCTTGTAGATCGCGAGCGGAAGCGTTCCAATGAACGTGGATGACGGAGTCGTACTCGCCGTGATCCAAATCACCGATGACCGAGTGCCGAACGGACGGCACCTCCGCGTTCAACACACGTACGGTGCAGCGACGTCTCCTCCTTCTTGATCCAGCAAGGGGGAAGGAGAGGTTGATGGAGATCCAGCAGCACGACGGCGTGGTGGTGGATGTAGCGGGTCTCCGGCAGGGCTTCGCCGAGCTTCTGCGAGAGAGAGAGAGGTGTAGCAGGGAGGAGGGAGGCGCCCAAGGCTGTCTAGTTGCTGCCCTTCCTCCCCCCTTCCCTTTATATAGTGCCCTGGGGGGGGCGGCCCAAGGATATGGGATCACCAAGGGGGGGCGGCGGCCAAGGGGGGAAGGGGTTGCCTTGCCCCCCAAGGCAAGGGGAAAGCCCCCCCACCCTAGGGTTCCCAACCCTAGGCGCATGGGGGGGGCCATGGGGGGCGCCCAGCCCACTAGGGGCTGGTTCCCTTCCACTTTCATCCCATGGGGCCTTCCGGGATAGGTGGCCCCACCCGGTGGACCCCCGGGACCCTTCCGGTGGTCCCGGTACAATACCGGTAACCCCCGAAACTTTCCCGGTGGCCGAAACTGGACTTCCTATATATAATTCTTCACCTCCGGACCATTCCGGAACCTCTCGTGACGTCCGGGATCTCATCCGGGACTCCGAACAACTTTCAGGTTTCCACATACATATATCTCTACAACCCTAGCGTCACCGAACCTTAAGTGTGTAGACCCTACGGGTTCGGGAGACATGCAGACATGACTAAGACGCCTCTCCGGTCAATAACCAACAGCGGGATCTGGATACCCATGTTGGCCCCCACATGTTCCATGATGATCTCATCGGATGAACCACGGTGTCGAGGATTCAATCAATCCCGTATGCAATTCCCTTTGTCAAACAGTATGTTACTTGCCCGAGAGTCGATCGTCGGTATCCCAATACCTTGTTCAATCTCGTTACCGGCAAGTCTCTTTACTCGTACCGCAATGCATGATCCCGTGACTAACGCCTTAGTCACATTGAGCTCATTATGATGATGCATTACCGAGTGGGCCCAGAGATACCTCTCCGTCACACGGAGTGACAAATCCCAGTCTCGATCCGTGCCAACCCAACAGACACTTTCGGAGATACCCGTAGTGCACCTTTATAGTCACCCAGTTAAGTTGTGACGTTTGGCACACCCAAAGCACTCCTACGGTATCCAGGAGTTGCACGATCTCATGGTCTAAGGAAAAGATACTTGACATTGGAAAAGCTCTAGCAAACGAAACTACACGATCTTTTATGCTATGCTTAGGATTGGGTCTTGTCCATCACATCATTCTCCTAATGATGTGATCCCGTTATCAACGACATCCAATGTCCATAGTCAGGAAACCATGACTATCGGTTGATCAACGAGCTAGTCAACTAGAGGCTAACTAGGGACACTTTGTGGTCTATGTATTCACACATGTATTACGATTTCCGGACAATACAATTATAGCATGAACAATAGACAATTACCATGAACAAAGAAATATAATAATAATCATTTATTATTGCCTCTAGGGCATATTTCCAACAATATATACATATAACCTAAAAACATCGAAGAACAAAATAGATCGGGAGTTCCGCCACCGCAAGCCTCTGTAGCCACCAAAAACCAATCGGGACCCTGTTCCGGCACCCTACCGGAGGGGGGATCCATCACCAGTGGCCATCTTCATCATCCCGGCGCTCTCCATGACGAGGAGGGAGTAGTTCACCCTCGGGGCTGAGGGTATGTACCAGTAGCTATGTGTTTGATCTCTCTCTCTCTCTCGTGTTCTTGATGTGGCACGATCTTGATGTATCGCGAGCTTTGCTATTATAGATGGATCTTATGATGTTTCTCCCCCGCTACTCTCTTGTAATGGATTGAGTTTTCCCTTTGAAGTTATCTTATTGGATTAAGTCTTTAAGGATTTGAGAACACTTGATGTATGTCTTGCATGTGCTTATCTGTGGTGACAATGGGATATTCACGTGATCTACTTGATGTATGTTTTGGTGATCAACTTGCGGGTTCCGTAACATTGTGAAGTTATGCATAGGGGTTGGCACACGTTTTCGTCTTGACTCTCCGGTAGAAACTTTGGGGTACTCTTTGAAGTTCTTTGTGTTGGTTGAATGGATCAATCTGAGATTGTGTGATGCATATTGTATAATCATACCCACGGATACTTGAGGTGACATTGGAGTATCTAGGTGACATTAGGGTTTTGGTTGATTTGTGTCTTAAGGTGTTATTCTAGTACGAACTCTATGATAGATCGAACGGAAAGAATAGCTTCGTGTTATTTTACTATGAACTCTTGAATAGATCGATCAGAAAGAATAACTTTGAGGTGGTTTCGTACCCTACCATAATATCTTCGTTTGTTCTCCGCTATTAGTGACTTTGGAGTGACTCTTTGTTGCATGTTGAGGGATAGTTATATGATCCAATTATGTTATTATTGTTGAGAGAACTTGCACTAGTGAAAGTATAAACCCTAGGCCTTGTTTCAACGCATTGCAATACGGCTTTCGCTCACTTTTATCGCTTGCTACCTTGCCGTTTTTATGTTTTTAGATTACAAAAACCCATATCTACCATCCATACACTACTAGGGAAAACGTTATACACAGAACTTTAGTAGTAGTGCTTGTTAAAAACGCCCGCTACTGCTAGACAGCAGTAGCGAGTGTAAAATAAGCGCGCTGCAGATGCATATATATCAGTAGCGCGTCTCGGCGAAAACTCGCTACTACTAAAATTCCAACCACTAAGCCAATGGGCTACACTTAGTAGTAGCGATCTTTGGAAAACTGTGCTACCGCTAATATTCTTATAGCAAGGCGTTTACGTGTAAAGCCCTACTGCTAACGAAAATAAAATAAAATGAAAAACAAATAGAAAAGTAAAGGAAAATGAAAGAATTAGAAAAAGGAGAGAGGAAAAATATATAATGTAAAGAAAAAGAAACAAAAAAGGGAAAAAAGGATGAAGGAATAGCAGTAGCGTGTTTGCTAAAACGCGCTATAGCTAACTTAGCTAAAGCGCGTTTTCCCTATCGCGCTACCGTTATTTTTGACTTAACGCAAAACGGTTTCCCCCCGGCCACCACTTCTCCCCCAAATCCCTCGCCCCGCCACTTCGCCGCCGTCTGCCCCACTACGTCGTCGCCCCCTCTTCGCCGCCGTCTCCTGCCGGCGTCGACGCCGCGCTCATCCTCACCGCCGCCGCCCGAGGCCGCCCAGCCTCACCGCCGCCGCCGCCTCTCGGGCCGCCCTTGACCTCACCGTCGCCGCCCTTGACCTCACCGCCCCCGAGCCCGCCCAGGACCGCCGCCTGCCGATCCCAAGCCCGCCCTCG
>NC_057796.1:19303310-19337350 GCF_018294505.1 Triticum aestivum
CTCTGCCATGTTAATTAGCAGTAGTAGTAGATGTTAATTAGTACTAGGGTTCATACATAATTATTTTTAGTAGTAGTAGTAGATGTTAATTAGTAGTAGTGATGGTACTAGTTAACTAGGGCAGTATGGTTAATAGTAAATGTTTTTTAGTTAGGGTAATAATAGATGTTAAGTAGTAGATAATGTAGATGTTAATTAGTTCAGTAGGGTTTAGTTTTTGAATTGAGTTTGTTTAACTAGATGTTAATTAGGGCAGTAGGGTTTAGTTTAGAGTAAAGTTCAGTTCAGTAGTTAACTAAATATAATCTATATTTGGTTTTTGAATTGAGTTTGAGAGAGCATGAGAGTTGTGTAGATTTTATTGAAGTGTCAAATGCTAGGACATGCAAATTTGAAGTGGTCAGGATATATGCAAATTCCTCAATTGTGTTTGCCCATGTTTCGATTGTGCCCAAGTGGCCTTTTGTTGTTTCCAGGGAATGAAGCTGAGTGGCCTATGTTTTGCCGAAATGTTGATTCATTTCCGTTCCGGCAAATTTCAGGTTCTCGATTTGTCCACTTTTTAGCAAAGGTCATGCCGAAATTTTCCGTGAATTTCGGCATGACTTGTGCTACAAACTAGGACATATCGAGTGCCCGGGATTTGCCGCACCGGGAAGGAGTCAACGTTCCTGCAAACCATAGGCCTTTTTTATGTCATTATTCATTTTACTAGGTCTAGAATTAATTAACTAGATTTAATCGTAGGAAACATGGCTAGCAACGATGAAGGATAGGGTTCTGGTTATTGCGAGGACGTCTACCTGGCGGCAGACAAATTTTTAAGCCTTGCCGACGATCAACCAATGTTGTTGCTGGGCCCACCAGTCGCATCGGGGACTGAGACCGACACGCAGACCGGTGCTGAGACTGAGACCGGCGCTGAGACTCAAACCGGCATCGAGACCGGCGTTGAGACCGAGACCGGAGCTGCCTCGGGGAGCGGAGCCGGTGTAGAACCGAAAGCAAGGAGGCAACGGCTTCCTAACAAACTCAGGACTACTAGACTGGTGGTCACGGAGGTGGACGACGGCAATTTTGAGCCAACCGCGCCCGATGAAGCGCGTGCGTGCTACGGCAATCAAATAGGCTGCATCGTACGGACAACCGCCACCATCAATGATGAGAAACTACAGAAGATAGATAATATGAGGCTCTCCCTCCTAAAGAAGCTGCACCAGATATTCTTGTTCCCGGGCCGGAATGAAAAGGATTATAGAGATCCAGATAAGGACCCGGCAATGAAGAAGATAAACAAACACGCCATGTCCAAGTTTAGCAACGCGTTGGCCGCCTGGAAAGCAAGGGTGAAAGCAAAGATCGACTAAAAGGAACCCTACTCCGAGATTGTAAAGGATAATCCGATAATCACGGAAGAGCACTTTGAAATATTCTAGGCGGCTTGCGAGGCCGAAGATGCCAAAAAAAAGTCGAAGTACATGAAGGGGCTTCAACAGAGGAACATTGGGTCCCACCACCTCCGAAGCCGTGGGGTCCATATGGGCCAAGGAGGACGCGGAAGCCGCGAGTCTGGGCATCCCAGACCCCTTGGCGGAGTTCACCGTCCCGCAGGAGCGTGACGTCCTCAGGGCCCGGCACCGTTGGGACCCGGTGAAGAAGGTTTTCGAGACGAACGCGCTCACGACGGAGTTCATGAGACTGCTAGTAATTTTAGTTTCTGATCAATTCAACTACACGTTAGTCATATTTGTAAACGATCCTTGTGCCTTTTGCAGAGAGAGCAGCACAGGATTGCGGCCGAAAGCAACTCGCCGTCTGAGGCGTTGGTGAGGCCCAAGTGGGACACTCCATTCAACCGGGCGTTGAACATATTGAAACGACTCCCGGTGGAGACTCGACCGTCGTATGGATGCGTGCACGGTGTTGGAGACGGCGCCACGTGGAAAAAGTACTACCGTGAGACCACGGAGGAGAGAAAGGAACGACGGAGGTTAACAGAAGAAAACATCGACAAGAAGGTTGAGATTGCGATTGAGAAGAAATCATCTTAGATAGTCGCAACAGCGGTAGCTGCCACAAAACAAGCGGTTGTAGATATGTCTACTTCCTTGGTTCCGGTCGTTTTCAATTGGACCAGGCAAAATCCAGAAAAAAATGCAGCGGACTTTCCCCTTGCTGACTTCTTGGGGAGCAGCTCGACTAGCGTTGCACCAGCACCTGCAGCTGCACCTGCTCCCGCACCGGACGTGCTCGGCGGTGCTTCGTCTTTGGCTGAGCTCGACGCCCTCACGGTATCTGTCACACCAGCCCCCTTCAATAAATGTATAATCTCCCGTTTTTTTGCCTTTCGGATGTCTCACGTCGCAAACTTTTCTTTGCAGGCCGACGAAACCCCATGCACCATATTATACACCATCGGCGACTAGAAGGTGGACGTGGGGAAGGCGACGATAATGAAGCCGAAGGAACCATTGTTCCACAGCCGGCCGATCCCCCCGAACGTCTTCAAGGTTTCCGTGGCCAGTGTCAAACCGGGCCATGAGAATTTGCCTCCTCTGGTACTAGTGGGGGATGACGATGAGACCCCGCAGCGGCTTGGTGATTGTTGCAATGGGTGGGTCCTATTGTGGCCAAAGAGTCTGCTTCGTCTGGAGGCGGCCGGGAGCACACCCACGAGCACACAGCCTCAGCAAGGTATGAACATCAACACCCCACATACCCAATTAGCGTCGGGTGTCGGGTTGGGTGATAGCGGACGGGGTAAGGAAGAGGCTCCATTAGTTGCTGATGACGTGGCCATGGATGAGGATGAGGATGACGATGACGATGGCACTCAATAGTATGTCTATACTGGCGCCTACTCAGGGATTGAGCGTCATGAGTCGGTGCCTGAATTGCCGCCTCCGGAGGCTCAACGTATTATAAACGACCTTCCAGCAAAGAAGCCTAGGAAGACACTGAGGAAAGGCAAGAAAGCTGATTCTATGATCCATTGCCTCAACAGCCTCGGGTTCAAGACCGTATAGATATCCCCGGTGCGGATAAATGGCATATCCCCGGTCAACCAATCCTACCTACAACAGCGCTAGGGGCCAGATTCGGCGATCTAAGGAGACTTCATGACAATGTGCTGCGGATAGAGAAAGGCCTCATCGCCTCGAAAGATCCAGGATACCCACTCTACGTGGTTAACGTTCTGCAGCAATTGTCGTACGTCGACTTCTTCCCCACGGATAAGTTCTTCCTTTGATTCGATTACATAGTCGACATGTTTCACGTGAAGAAGCTGGATTTTACGTTTGTCCGCCTTTATGCCTTGCACATGAACTACATCATCGGGGTTGAGCAGATACCTCATATCTGTGTCGCTGACCCGTACTACATGCACGAGGGCTTCTTGGGAGTCTGCGCAAAGCACCGTGAATACGCGAGGGAATACATCGTCAATTTCATGCTCGCCAATAAGGACAAGGAGGCGATTCTCGTGCCTTATCATCCCCTGTAAGTCATCCGTGCCGATATCCTTCCTTCGATTTCAATCATTCATTTGCACGGTGGAGGCTAATTAATTTGAGGTGCACTTATTTTGCGCAGCGGCGGGCGCGCCGTCCTCATCATCCTCTACCCCCGATACTCCCACGCTCTTTACTTGGACTCCTCGAAGAACATAACAAAAAGGATTACACCCACATCAAGGATGTTCTCGACAGTGCTATGTTTTACTATGACGCACGGGGTGGAGAGGTCAAGGACAAGAAGAGAAGGGGCGGCAGGCCCACCTTCGGCCATAAGAACGACTTCTGCTGCATCCAGCAACCGAGTGATTCTCTTAATGATGCATTCTATGTCCTACACCACATGCTCGAGTACAGACGGGATCACCAGAACCTTCGCATGTCACCTACATCCGGCGATGCCCATATTCTGCAATGGCAAAGAACGTAGGAGATATCGCGGATCATCGACTTCGAGCTGAGTTCTATCACATCCAGCACGAAATTGCCCAAATCGTCATGAAGGAGGTCGTCGGAAAAACAGGGATGTTCTACGAAGAAGGAGAAATGTCGCGGGAAGACGTCCGAACACGGGTAGCCTCTCAGCGTCTCGACCTGAAGCCTTTCACTAGGCTCGGGGACTATCTCCCTGACTTGGATGGATGGCACGACTTGTTGGAGTGATTGTCGATATATGACAATGTGTCCGTTTAGTCCATACTTTCTGTATGACGAAACTTTGAGTTATGCACGATGAAACTTTATTTGTGATGTAATTAAACCGTCCTCTCGACTAGCGACGATCACTGTAGTTAGGGCATTTCGGGTACGATCAACTTTGTTATTTATGCTTATGATATGTTGCTTCTATTTTTGCCAAGTCTGTCTCTTTCTGTTGCTCAACTATATATGTTGCATATCATCGACTCATGTGACGATGCAGGTGCATAGATCATCGATGGCGAAGAAGTGCTACGCCAGGAGTATATATACGAGGAGTGGCTGGAGTGTCAGGCCCAGGTGTATCGGTTTCCGGTTTCCGAGCGATAGGCAGTAGTTAGTTTAGGTTCACGCTAATGCGAGAGAGGGATACAAACTCATGTACTGCATAGTTCCGCTCTCACTCAAAGTGATCTCTTCTCGCGTATATCATTGTTTAGATATGGATGACGATGTAGTTGCAAGTAATCGAGACTTGTATCGCTATTTTCGAGATGATGACGAGAGCCCACTTTGTGTTGGATGATGATTATGATGATGACATGATTTGATGAGACTAGTTGTATGTATATGCTATGATTACATTTGTATGTGTATGATATGCTAAAGATTATTGTATAAAGCCTATTCAAATATGCAGAAAAAATAACAAATATGTAGAAGAAGAAAAACTAATGAAACTAGCAGTAGCGAGTGGAAAAAAGTTAGCAGTAGTGCTGCCTTACCAGTAGCGCTTCCTTCTAAAAAGCGCTGCAGATATTAGCAGCAACGCTCTTCACCAAAGCGCGCTACTGCTATCAATGTATAGCAGTAGCATGGGACGATAGGCGCTACTGCTACACGTTAGCTGTAGCGCCTTATCAGTAGCGCATCGTCCCGCGCTACTGATAGGCAAAATACCCGCGCTACTGCTAGGGTTTTCCCTAGTAGTGATATTGCACTTGTATCACCATCTCTTCGCCGAACTAGTGCACCTATACAATTTACCAATGTATTGGGTGTGTTGGGGACACAAGAGACTCTTTGTTATTTGGTTGCATGGTTGTTTGAGAGAGACCATCTTCATCCTACGCCTCCCATGGATTGATAAACCTTAGGTCATCCACTTGAGGGAAATTTGCTACTATCCTACAAACCTCTACACTTGGAGGCCCAACAACGTCTACAAGAAGAAGGTTGTGTAGTAGACATCAGGTATGTCAAAGCGCAAAATAAGGAGTTTCAGGTGGGCAAAAGAGCTTCTGAATGTGTCGGGCTTCTATTTACAACATATTGTGGTCATAATCCAGTAAATTTTACAACCGATGATGTTCATTCTATGGACCTGACCGATCCATTTGACCGTCACCGTCGAAAACAGTGCTGGAGTTAGATGTTGTTGCCCTTTTCAACCTGGGTTTTGTCTAAACCTGATGAACAATTAACCCTCGTGCTTCTGTACAATTTGTAAGCTAGAGTTAGATGTTCTTGCCCTTCTCAACTCGGCTGTGACTGTCATATTTTCTTTGAAACAAGGCAAATGGCTTGCCATTCGTTTAATTTAGAGTGAAATATTGTAACAAATCCCAACCAAGGGAAATAACATCACTCTTGCCAGCTGCTTGAGCTCGCTGTGCATTACAGAAGCCAAGTGATTAGCCCCGACCAGCACCCACAAACTTATTTCGAACTAGCACATCGAATGGGCTGTAAATTTTCATAGGAAAGGCTGCATGACCGTGACAGATTTGGATTCTGACATTTGGGACCCACGAGGAAATAGCCTATCCAAGGTGGTGTCGACTTACTAGCCAGTCAACAAACGATTCTGCCTACCAATCGTTGGATTGAGATACAACATCTGTCATGTATCTTCTATCTCTTGTCTTCTTCCTCCAGCCGCCCAAACCAAACCACCCCGTCGGCTCCGCCTGCTCCCGCCTCCGATGCCTGGCTGCGCCTCTGCCGCCCTACCATACCCTCCAATGTTGGCCAGTCCCTCCCTCTATTCCCCCACACATCATGTTATTCTCCGGCGATGTCAGCCCCAACACGCACCCGCACCCGAACCAGTCAACCCTCGTACTCCCCTCCGCCTGCGATTGGACCGGCGCATCTTCCACGGCTCCTGTTCGCTCTGTCCGAGGCCTCGCCGCCGTCCTCCGCCTTGGTTTGCTCGCCGTGCGCGGTGCGCCGCCCTCTTGCATTGTCAACATCGTCAACAACCGAGAGGAACAAGGAGGATGACAGTAGGGACCCACCAACGTCATGGCAGTATGCAAGCAAGTGCCTCGTTATTACAAGCCCAAAACATGGTTCCTCCTAATGGTTGGACATCTGGGGCTCACGCCATTGTCAACGTAGTCAATAAACGAGAGAATTACACTACGAGCGGCTGACACCAGGGACCCAGCAGGTCGCGCAGTTTTTTTTTTTGAGGAACAAGCAGTTGTTATTTATACTAGTTTTAGCGACGGATTAGGGTAACAACGCGGCTGTCCGGGGGCTGTGGCCCGTCTAGCCAGGGTTTTATTTATGTTTACCACATCATGAGCCCAGTTGTGTTTCTTTCTTGCTGAAAATGGCTAGCCCAGTTCTATTTTTTTAAAGAAATACCCAAACGAGGCCTACTTGCTTTATCAGCCCTGCTGGGCTGCAAATCTTTCAAGACGAGGAGAGTTTCATTTGCTTTTGCCCAGAAATGGGCTGTACATTTTTAAAACACATCAAATCGGAAATTAGTTTCAATTTTTTTTCATTACTAGATTTTTAATTCCATTGATTTTTATGCGTGGACAATTATTTGGATTTTATATTTATATAAATTATTTTTTCAAAATAGTTTGAATGTGACTTGATATTTTGGGATTAAAAACAGTTGACCGCACCGAAATATGCAAAATTTCGTACATTTTTTAACCATGGCCACAATATGGGGTGTAATGCTAACAAAGAAGATGGGCTCCAAAAAAATTCTTAAGAATTAGCAAATGGGCTGTAAATTATTGGAAATAATGGCAGATGGGTTGTATGTTGTTTTCCACAGATTTGAGGCTGACTTGTGCGCCTACTACAGGTTGATGCATATGCTTTCCTAAAAAAAGGTTGACGCACATGCAACGCCGTGTCAACTTAGTCAACACACGAGAGCAGTGATTGTTGGATGTCCATCCAACGGCCGTCGTGCTTCTTCAGTCTCTGCTCTTCCTACTCCAGCCGCTCAAACAAGCACCGGCGGGACTGCCTGCTCCCTCCTCCCGCGGCCAGCTATGCTTCCGCGCAGGCCTCACCGCCCCATCGTACTCCCATCGCTAGCCTAGCCATCGCTCTACTCACCCACACCTGTTGTTATTCTCCGGCGATGACAGACGAACCAGTAAACCCTCGCCGTCGTCCCTGGCCCCGTGTCGTTCCCTTCATAGGCCTCATCGTCATCCACCGCCCTGGTGCTTGATGACCCACAAATATAGCGGATCTATCGTAGTCCTTTCGATAAGTAAGAGTGTCGAACCCAACGAGGAGCAGAAGGAAATGATAAGCGGTTTTCAGCAAGGTATTCTCTGCAAGCACTGAAATAATAGGTAAAAAATAATTTTGTGATAAGATAATTTGTAACGAGCAACAAGTAACAAAAGTAAATAAAGTGCAGCAAGGTGGCCTAATCCTTTTTGTAGCAAAGGACAAGCCTGGACAAACTCTTATATAAGGAAAAGCGCTCCCGAGGACACATGGGAATTATCGTCAAGCTAGTTTTCATCACGTTCACATGATTCGCGTTCGGTACTTTGATAATTTGATATGTGGGTGGACCGGTGCTTGGGTGCTGTCCTTACTTGGACAAGCATCCCACTTATGATTAACCCCTATTGCAAGCATCCGCAACTACAAAAGAAGTATTAAGGAGATGCAATTCTATGATTAACATCATACTTGGCAAGCATTTTACGGAAAGCACGAGGAATAAAATGTGAACCACCATCAGTCATTAAATATCTAGGGACTCAAAACCTCGGAAAAATAACTTCTTTAAGCATCTTAATAGAGGTGTTATGATCAGCACTACTAGTTGGAATAGCTTCTACCCACTTAGTAACGTAATCAACAGCAACTAAAATATGTGTATATCCATTAGAGGCAGGAAACGGTCCCATATAATCAAAGCCCCAAACATCAAATGGTTCAATAACAAGTGAATAGTTCATAGGCATTTCTTGACATCTACTAATATTACCAATTCTTTGGCATTCATCACAAGATAGGACAAACTTACGCGCATCCTTGAAGAGAGTAGGCCAATAAAAACCGGATTGCAATACCTTATGTGCAGTTTTGTCTCCAGCGTGGTGTCCTCCATAAGCCTCGGAGTGACACTTGCGTAGGATCCGTTCCTGTTCATGCTCAGGTACACAACATCTAATAACACCATCTACTCCTTCTTTATAAAGATGTGGGTCATCCCAAAAGTAATGTCTCAAATCATAGAAAACCTTTTTCTTTTGCTGGTATGTGAAACTAGGTGGTATAAATTTAGCAACAATATAATTAGCATAATCAGCATACCATGGAGCAGCACGAGAAGCATTTATGACATTTAATTTTTCATCAGGAAAGCTATCATCAATAGGTAGTCGGTCATCAAGAACATTTTCCAACCTAGACAAGTTGCCTGCAACGGGGTTCTCAGCTCCCTTTCTATCAATAATATGCAGATCAAATTCTTGTAGCAAGAGAACCCATCTAATAAGTCTAGGTTTAGCATCTTTCTTTTCCATAAGATATTTAATAGCAGCATGATCTGTGTGAATAGTTACTTTAGAATCAACAATATAAGGTCCGAACTTATCACAAGCAAATACAACTGCTAAGAATTCCTTTTCCGTAGTAGCATAATTTTTCTGAGCATTGTCTAGAGTTTTACTAGCATATTGAATAACATTTAATTTCTTATCAACTCTTTGCCCTAGAACAACACCTACGACATAATCACACATAATTTCAAAGGGTAAATTCCAATCAGGTGGCCGAACAATAGGTGCAGAGATCAATGCTTTCTTAAGTATTTCAAATGCTTCTACACAATCATCATCGAAGACAAAAGGTATATATATTTGTAATAAATTAGTCAGGGGCCGAGAAATTTTTGAGAAGTCCTTAATGAACCTCCTATAAAAGCCGGCATGACCAAGGAAACTTCTTATACCTTTGATGTCCTTGGGACAGGGCATCTTTTCAATAGCATCAACTTTAGCTTTATCAACTTCAATGCCTCTTTCAGAAATTTTATGCCCCAAGACAATACCTTCATTAACCATAAAGTGGCACTTCTCCCAATTCAAGACAAGGTTAGTTTCTTCACATCTCTGCAAAACTCGATCAAGGTTGCTTAAGCAATCATCAAAAGAGGATCCATAAACGGAGAAATCATCCATGAAAACCTCACAAATCTTTTCACAAAAATCAGAGAATATGGCCACATGCATCTTTGAAAGGTAGCAGGTGCATTACATAAACCAAAAGGCTTACGTCTATAAGCAAAAGTATCAAAAGGGCAAGTAAAAGTGGTCTTAGATTGATCATCAGCTGACTCAGGTATTTGAGAGAAACCAGAATAGCCATCTAGAAAGCAAAAATGTGTATGTTTGGATAGTCTTTCTAGCATTTGATCAATAAAAGGTAAGGGGTAATGATCCGTTTTAGTAGCTTTATTTAGTTTACGGAAATCAATTACCATCCTATAACCTGTAATAATTCTTTGTGGAATCAATTCATCTTTATCATTAGGAATGACAGTAATACCTCCCTTCTTAGGGACACAATGGACAGGACTTACCCACTGACTATCAGCAACGGGATTGATTATACCTGCCTCAAGGAGCTTTAGTATTTCCTTTCTTACCACTTCTTTCATTTTAGGATTCAACCGTCGTTGGTGATCAATAACTGGTTTGGCATCTTTCTCCAAATTTATTTTGTGTTGGCATAGAGTGGGACTAATGCCCTTAAGCATCAAGAGTATATCCAATAGCAGCATGGTGCTTCTTCAGGGTTTTCAATAATTTTTCTTCCTCCTTCTTTGAAAGGTTAGCACTAATAATAACAGGATATATCTTCTTTTCATCAAGATAAGCATATTTAAGGGTATCAGGCAATGGTTTAAGCTCAAACACGGGATCACCCTTGGGTGGAGGAGGATCCCCTAGGATTTCAACAGGCAAGTTGTGTTTCAGAATAGGTCCCTGTTTAAAGAATACTTCATCTATTTCCCTTCTTTCATTCATAACCATATCATTTTCATGGTATAGAAAATATTGTTCTAAAGGATAACTAGGAGGTACGGCAATAGAAGAAAGACCAATAATTTCATCTTTACTAGGCAATTCTTCCTCACGGTGTTGTCTACGAAATTTAGAGAAGTTAAACTCCTAAGACATATCACCTAGACCAATAGTAACAACATCCTTTTCACAGTCTATCTTAGCATTAACAGTGTTTAAGAAGGGTCTACCAAATATAATGGGACAAAAGCTATCTTGTGGGGAACCAAGAACAAGAAAATCAGCAGGATATTTAGTTTTCCCACACAAGACTTCAACATCTCTAACAATTCCAATGGGTGATATGGTATCTCTATTGGCAAGCTTAATGGTAAAATCAATATCTTCTATCTCAGCAGGTGCAATATCATGCATAATTTCTTTGTATAAGTCATGAGGTATAGCACTAGCACTGGCACCCATGTCACATAAGCCATGATAACAATGATCTCCTATTTTAACAGAAATAACAGGCATGCCTACCATAGGTCTATGTTTATCTTTAGCACAAGGTTTAGCAATTCTAGCAGTCCCATCACAAAAATAAATAACATGCCCATCGATATTATCAGCCAAGAGATCTTTAACAATAGCAATTTTAGGTTCAACTTTAACTTGCTCAGGAGGTGTATAAGTTCTAATATTGCTTTTACGAACCATAGTTGAAGCTTTAGCATGATCCTTTATTCTAACAGGGAAAGGTGGTTTCTCAACATAAGCAGTAGGAACAATAGGATCATTATAAGTGATAGTTTTTTCTTCAACTTTAATAGGTGTAGCTACTTTTACTTCTATGGGAGGATGATATTTAAACCACTTCTCCTTAGGGAGATCAACATGAGCAGCAAAAGATTCACAGAAAGAAGCTACTATATCAGAGTCAAGTCCATATTTAGTGCTAAATTTACGGAAAACGTCGGTATCCATAAAAGATTTAACACAATCAAACTTAGGTGTCATACCTGACTCCTTACCTTCGTCGAGGTCCCAATCTTCGGAGTTGCATTTAATTCTTTCCAATAAATCCCATTTGAATTCAATAGTCTTCATCATAAAAGAGCCAGCACAAGAAGTATCGAGCATGGTGCGATTGTTATCAGAAAGCCAAGCATAAAAATTTTGAATAATCATTTCTCTTGAGAGATCATGATTGGGGCATGAATATAACATTGACTTAAGCCTCCCCCAAGCTTGAGCGATGCTTTCTCCTTCGCGAGGCCAAAATTTATATATATAATTGCGATCACGATGAACAAGATGCATAGGATAAAACTTCTGATGAAATTCCAATTTCAATCGTTTGTAGTTCCATGATCCCATATCATCACATAGCCTATTCCATGTCAATGCATCTCCCTTTAAAGATAAAGGGAAGACCTTCTTCTTGATAACATCATCGGGCATACCTGCAAGCTTAAATTATCCACAAACTTCATCCACATATATTAGGTGCTCATCAGGATGTAATGTTCCATCTCCTGTAAAAGGATTAGCTAGCAGTTTTTCCAACATACCCGAAGGAATTTCAAAGTAGACATTTTCATTTTCAGTAGGTTTAGTAGGTTGAGGAGCAACTCTTTGCTCTACTGGTCGGGGTGAAGATACCCCGAACAAGCCCCTCAGAGGATTACTTTCCGTAGTTACAAGTGACAGTAAATTTCAGCACACTGTATAAATTTTTCCTTATCAAATTCCACCAACCAAAGGCGCTTCACTCCCCGGCAACGGCGCCAGAAAAGAGTCTTGATGACCCACAAGTATAGGTGATCTATCGTAGTCCTTTCGATAAGTAAGAGTGTCGAACCCAATGAGGAGCAGAAGGAAATGATAAGCGGTTTTCAGCAAGGTATTCTCTGCAAGCACTGAAATAATAGGTAACAGATAGTTTTGTGATAAGATAATTTGTAATGAGCAACAAGTAACAAAAGTAAATAAAGTGCAGCAAGGTGGCCCAATCCTTTTTGTAGCAAAGGACAAGCCTAGACAAACTCTTATATAAGGAAAAGCGCTCCCAAGGACACATGGGAATTATCGTCAAGCTAGTTTTCATCACGTTCACATGATTCGCTTTCGGTACTTTGATAATTTGATATGTGGGTGGACCGGTGCTTGGGTGCTGTCCTTACTTGGACAAGCATCCCATTTATGATTAACCCCTATTGCAAGCATCCGCAACTACAAAAGAAGTATTAAGGTAATCCTAACCATAGAATGAAACATATGGATCCAAATCAGCCCCTTACGAAGCAACGCATAAACTAGGGTTTAAGCTTCTGTCACTCTAGCAATCCATCATCTACTTATTGCTTCCCAATGCCTTCCTCTAGGCCCAAAAAATGGTGAAGTGTCATGTAGTCGACGTTCACATAACACCACTAGAGGAGAGACAACATACATCTCATCAAAATATCGAACGAATACCAAATTCACATGACTACTAATAGCAAGACTTCTCCCATGTCCTCAGGAACAAATGTAACTACTCACAAAGCATATTCCTGTTCATAATCAGAGGGGTATTAATATGCATATAGGATCTGAACATATGATCTTCCACCAAATAAACCAACTAGAATCAACGAGTAATCAACACTACTAGCAACCTACAAGTACCGATCCCAGACATAGAGACAAGAATTGGATACAAGAGATGAACTAGGGTTTGAGAGAAGATGGTGCTGGTGAAGATGTTGATGGAGATTGGCCCTCTCCCCATGAGAGGAGCGTTGGTGATGACGATGGCGATGATTTCCCCCTCCCGGAGGGAAGTTTCCCCGGCATAACAGCTCTGCCGGAGCCCTAGATTGGTTCCGCCAAGGTTCCGCCTCGTGGCGGCGGGGTCTCGTCCCGAAAGCTTGCTTCTGATTTTTCTTCGGACGAAAGACTTCATATAGAAGAAGATGGGCATCGGAGGGCCAACAGGGTGCCCACGAGGAAGGGGGACGTGCCCAGGGGGGTAGGGCGCGCCCCCTACCTTCGTGGCCAGGGTGTGGGCCCCCTCTGGTATTTCTTCCGCTCAGTATTTTTTATTATTTCCAAAAATAACTTTCGTGGAGTTTCAGGACTTTTGGAGTTGTGCAGAATAGGTCTCTAATATTTGCTCCTTTTCCAGCGCAGAATTCCAGCTGCCGGCATTCTCCCTCCTTATGTAAACCTTGTAAAATAAGAGAGAATAGGCATAAGTATTGTGACATAATGTGTAATAACAGCCCATAATGCAATAAATATCGATATAAAAGCATGATGCAAAATGGACGTATTAGTGCTCTCGGCGCGGCGTGGTCAACGTGGTCAACGAACGACATCCATCGGAAGTGGACTATACGTGGAGAGGCTGACAGCTGGATCCACGGCCGCACGCAAGGAAATGCCTCCTTATTACGCGCAAAATAATGATTCCTCCACTTGACAGCTGGGACCCACCGGAAGGGCCTCTGTATTTCATGAAAAAACGTCCCCCCCCGGCTGACAGGTCGGACCCACCAGCTATATCTTCGCACGCAAGGAAGTGCCTCCTTATTACGCACAAAAAATGAATACCCCCTGCTAACTGGGACCCACAATAGTGGGAGGCTGACTTGTGGGCCTACTAAGTTGAAGGGGACGGAGGGCTCTGTCAACTTAGTCAATATGAATGATTCTAGCTCTAGTGACCGTACGATGTCCATCCAACGGCCGTAGTGCTTCTTCAACCTCTGGTCTTCTTACTCCAGCTGCCCAAACCAGCGCCGGTCGTGCCGCGTGCTCCTGCCTCCTGTGGCCGGCTGTGATGCCGCGGAGGCCTCAACGCCCCCTACTACTCCCACCGCTGGCCAGGCCATCCACTCACCAACACCCCCTGTTATTCTGCGGCGACGGTAGCCTCACACCGCAGCCGAACCAGTGAACCCTCATACTCCTCTCCGCGTGGGCTTCCACTACCGCATCTTCCCCGGCTCCGTGTCGTTCCCTTCCTAGGCCTCGCCATCGTCCACCACCCTGGTGCTCTCGGCGCGGCGTGGTCAACGTGGTCAATGAACGACATCCATCGGAAGTGGACTGTACGTGGAGAGCTGGGTCCATGGCCGCACACAAGGAAGTGCCTCCTTATTACGCGCAAAATAACGATTCCTCCACCTGACATCTGGGACACACCAAAAGGGCTTCTGTATTTCGCAAAAAAATGTTCCCGTCGCTGACAGCGCGGACCGACCAGCTATATCTTCGCACGCAAGGAAGTGCTTCCTTATTACGCACAAAAAAATGAATACTCCCCCTGCTAGCTGGGTCCCACCATATGGGAGGCTGACTTGTGGGCCTACTAAGTTAACGCGGACGGAGGGCTTTGCCAACTTAGTCAATATGAACGATTCTAGCTCCAGTGACCGTACGATGTCCATCCAACGGCTGTAGTGGTTCTTCAACCTCTGGTCTTCTTGCTCCAGCCGCCCAAACCAGCGCCGGTCGTGCCGCGTGCTCCTGCCTCCCGTGGCCGGCTGTGATGCCGCAGAGGCCTCATCACCCCCTACTACTCCCACCGCTGGCCCGGCCGTCCACTCACCCACACCCCCTGTTATTCTGCGGCGACGGCAGCCTCACACCACAGCCGAACCAGTGAACCCTCGTATTCTTCTCCGCGTGGGCTTCCACTACCACGTCTTCTCAGCATGGGCCTCGCCATTGTCCACTGCCCTGGTGCTCTCGGCGCGGCGTGGTCAACATGGTCAAGGAACGACTTCCGTCGGAAGAGTACTATACATGGAGAGGCTGACAGCTGGGTCCACGGCCGCAGCAAGGAAGTGCCTCCTTATTACGTGGAAAACAATGATTCCTCCACCTGACAGCAGGGACCCAGCGGACGGGCCACCGTATTTTGCAAAAAAAATGATTCGCCCCCTGACTGCTGGGACCCACCAGCTACATATTCACACGCAAGGAAATGCCTGATAGTCGGGACCCACCTGGTCGAAGCGTATGTAGCATTGTCATTCTGGTCTAAACGTGTACGTTCATACTGGTCGATGTGGAGGCGCGCATGTGTCGTAGTAGAGGCGCGCACGTAGCATGTACACGTGTGTACAACGGCCAGGGTGCAAGAAAGTAAACACGGCCACGTACGTACATACGGGCGGGGTCTCGAACGCCTACTTGCGCATATGTACGGCCAGGGCTCTTGTACATGGCTAGGTCAGAACGCAGAAACTGCGTCGTCGTCGTGTTCATCGGGGCCAATCGGCTTGGATGGAACAACCGATGGAAATGAGGCCTGGCGTATCGCAGAACGGAGGAAACGGCCTTGTGTTCGACCGGCCATGGTCGAAACAGGATCCTCTTCATCGGGAGGGGTCTGGCGTACCGCAAAACGGAGGAAACCGACTTCTCTTGGACCTCCTATGGTCGAAACGGGGTCCTGTTGATTGGGAGGGGTGTGGCGTACCGCAAAACGGAGGAAACGGACTTGTGTTGGAGCGCTACGATCCAAACGGGGGTCCTGTTCATCGGGAGGGGTGTGGCGTACCGCAAAACGGGATTCCACGGGATACTGTTCATCTCCACCGTCGACCTCCTCCGGCCTCCACGGGCTACTGTTCATCCACAATCGACCTCCTCCAACCTCCACCAGCGACTGTTCATCCACGGGCTCCTGTTCATCCAGCCTCCACCGCTCTTCCACCGGCTACTGTTCAACCAGCCCTCTCCACGGGGTCTTGTTCAACCACCCCTCCATGGGCTACTGTTCATCCAGCCCTCCACCGTGGTCCTGTTCAACCAGCCCTCCACGGGGTCCTGTTCATCCAGCCCTCCACGGGGTCCTGTTCATCCACCCCCAACCGGCACGATCGGGGTCTTGTTCGTCTAGCGGCAACGGCCTCTCCTACCACGGGGTCCTGTTCATCCAACCCCCCACCCGGAACTGTTCATCCAAACCCCCCAACAACGCTCACTGTTCATCCAGAGGCAGCATCGATCGGCTTCAGTTAGCAGCAGTAGCGAAGGAATCACTCGGGTTCAGTTAACAGCAAGGGATCGATCGCTCGAGTTCAGTAACGTAGCTAGTGCAATCGCTCGGGTTCAGTTAGAGCCCAATGCCTCGCTGGGGTTCAGTTAGATGGCAACGCCTCGCACACACGCGCGTACGTGTATGAGAGAAACGCGCAAACCTCTACGCGTCGCTCGGCCCCAACCACCCACCGTAACCGGGAACACCCCGATATTCTCCTCGCCCTCGCTTCTACCATGGTTTTTCCCGTCATGGACGGCCCAAACAATGTCATGCAGCTACGTCTCCGGCCCGCCCAGGACGAAAAGCCCATTTTCTGTCATGATTTTTTGTCATAGAAGTGGGAGCCCACCACATCTATGATGATACCGGGTTTTGTCACAATTATCGTCATAGAAGTGTCATAAGCATGACAGAAAAAAAATTCGTTCGGCCCAAAATGTCACGGATGTGTCTTTTTTTTGTAGTGTGTACTACTTTCAAACTAGTAATTTGTACGTGCTTTGCACGTTAGATTTCATGTGTGAGTGCGATTACAATATTAAACCATTTAAATTAAAAGTAAATATCCTATGTTATAATAAAATTATCATGGAATTTTCAAAAGTACATTTGAGTTTTGCAGTGGAAAATTTTGGAACCTTTTTTACTATTAGTATAAGACTATGATAGCACAATGAATTTCTATATGAAGAATGCATTAGAAAAAACATACACATTCATTCCAAAAGAAATGCTATTGACGTGTTTGGGAAATCTTCTAGTTTTTTAAAACAAAACTTGAAATATAGAAAAAATTAGTTTGATATTATAATCTTCTAGTTTTTTTAAGTCTGCATTTTCTTAAAAACTCTATGTCATTTGTGTGTTCTAGACCGCACAGTGTTTTAAAAACCTTATCGCCCCGTTAAGAAAAGTAAAGTAAAATCTAAATCTAAATGTTCTACTGTTTTTTGCGGGTAAATTTTCTACTGGTTGTTAGAATATTTCTCTCAGACCAACAGCAATATTGCTATGCGGACACTTTTCACGGTTTACTAATTCTTTTGAGAAAAATAACAATGCTTCATGCATTCAACAGTACTAATGTGAGTAGGCTGGTAGCCTCTACATGCACGCTTGTTTGGATGCTTCTAGTCTATACTGGAGTACTACCTTGCCAGTTCACAGTATAAAGCTATCTCCTCACGTGAAGTTCTTAAGCAAGAGTCAGCTCAGATGTCAGGTGTGGGTAACTCTAGAAAGATCCCCTGACCTTGTTTTGGCGCGCGGCTGTGTGGAGCGAATCCCACAAACCATGGCCGTTGGATTTGCTAGGCTCAACATTGATAAGTGGCACGGATTCAGCCCGTGGAAGGAATCAACGGTTAACAAATGCTTCTGCCTCACTGTGGGTGGACAATCCAGTTTTGGAAATTGATGTACTATAGTAGTAGAGATTCGAGAGAAGGTACAACTACCTCATCAAGTTCTACTTTCCTCCCACTTACTTCTTTCGAGAGAAACTCCTTCTCTAGAAAGGACCCATTCTTTGCAACAAATATTTTGCCTTTGGATCTGTGGTAGAAGGTATACCCAATAGTTTCTTTTGGGTATCCTATGAAGACGCACTTCTTTGCTTTGGGTTCAAGCTTATCAGGCTGAAGCCTTTTGACATAAGTGTCGCATCCCCAAACTTTTAAGAAACGACAGCTTAGTGTTTCTTGCCAAACCACAGTTCATACGGTGTCATCTCAACGGATTTAGATGGTGCCCTATTTAACGTGAATGCGGCTGTCTCTAATGCATAACCCCAAAACGATAGTGCCAAATTGGTAAGATACATCATAGAATGCACCATGTAAAATAAAGTACGGTTACCACATTCGGACACACCATTGCCCTGTGGTGTTCCAGGTGGCGTGAGTTGTGAAACTATTCCACATTGTTTTAGATGAAGGCCAAATTTGTAACTCAAATATTCGCCTCCGCTATCAGATCGTAGAAACTTTATTTTCTTGTTACGATGATTCTCCACTTCACTCTGAAATTCTTTGAACTTTTCAAATGTTTCAGACTTGTGTTTCATCAAGTAGATATACCCATACCTACTCAAATCATCCGCGAAGGTGAGAAAATAACGATATCCGCCGCGTGCTTCAACACTCATCGGACCGCATACATCGGTATGTATTATTTCCAATAAGTCATTAGCTCGCTCAATTGTTCCGGAGAAACAAAGTTTTTGTCATCTTGCCCATGAGGCATGGTTCGCAAGTATCAGATGATTCATAATCAAGTGACTCCAAAAGTCCATCCGCATGTTGTTTCTTCATGCGCTTTACACCAATATGACCTAAACGGCAGTGCCACAAGTATGTTGCACTATCATTATAAATTTTGCATATTTTGGCATCAATATCATGAATATGTGTATCACTACGATCGAGATTCAACAAGAATAGACCATTCATCAAGGTGCATGACCGTAAAATATATTACTCATTTAAAGACAACAACCATTATTCTCTGAATTAAATGAATAATCGTCTCACAACAAACAAGATCCAGATATAATGTTCATGCTCACCGCTAGCACCAAAAAACAATTATTGATGTCTAAGACTAATCCCGAATGTAGATGTAGAGGTAGCGTGCGGACGGCGATCACATCAACCTTGGAACAATTTATGACGCACATCGTAACCTCGTCCTCAGCCAATCTTCGTTTATTCCGTAGCTCCCGTTGAGGGAGTCCTGGACTAAGGGGCCCTCGGGCGTCCGGCCTATTATCCATGGGCCGGACTGATGGGCTATCAAGACATGAAGGCCGAAGACTATACCCGTGTCCGGATTGGACTCTCCTTGGCGTGGAAGGCAAGCATGGCGATCATCTATGAAGATTTTTTCCTATGTAACCCTAGATCCCTCCGGTGTCTATATAAACCGGAGGGCGTAGTCCGGATAGGATATATTCATTACCATAGTCATACAGGCTAGACTTCTAGTGTTTAGCCATTACGATCTCGTGGTAGATCAACTCTTGTAATACTCATATTCATCAAGATCAGTCAAGCAGGAAGTAGGGTATTATCTCCATAGAGAGGGCCCGAACCTGGGTAAACATCGTGTCCCCAGTCTCCTGTTACCATCGATCCTAGACACACAGTTCGGGACCCCCTACCCGAGATCTGCTGGTTTTGACACCGACATTGGTGCTTTCACTGAGAGTTCCACTGTGTCATCGACGAAAGGTTCGATGGCCCCTTCAATCATCGATAGTGACGCCATCCAAGGAGAAACCTTCCTCCCCGGACAGATCTTTATGTTCGGCGGCTTCGTACTGCGGGCCAACTTGCTTGGCCATCTGGAGCAGATCGATAGCTACGCCCCTGTCCATCAGGTCAGATTCGAAATCTTGAACTACGTCGCAGAAATCCGCGGAGACTTGATCTTCGACGGATTCGAGACCGCGACGATCGCTCCCCCTCGTCCCGATTAACATGACTTAAATCGGTCATCGGATCACATCCAGGAGATGTTTCCTTTTGCTGCAACGGCCTTAGAACCGGAGCAAGTCAAGCCATCCGAGGCAACAGAGTCCGCGGTGTTGGAGCCGCACACGGACTCATCATGCCTGAGGCACCCCTCAAGCAGGAGCGCTTCAAGCGCCAGCTAATAGCTACTGCAAGAAGCCTGAAGAAAAAGAAGCAGCAGCTCCAAGCCGATCAAGACCTACTCATTGCAGATGGACAGATGTCCTAGCAGCCAAAGAATACAGCCCCAAGCGCCCAGCCAAGAGTTACCCAAAGCGCAGACTGCTACCTCAGTTCGATGAGGAGGCACCAGATCCCATAACTCCCTCGCGTAATGCGGAATGACCACCACGCGGTCGGGATAGTGCGGCGGACCGACCACCTTGCGGTCGAAATAAGACGGCAACTGAAGCTGAACAACAGCCCGCCCCACCGCCTCGTAAAAACAGGGACATGACATCTTGGGACCATACATACGAGCTTCGCCAGGACCTGGACAATAGAGCAGGACACACCAGATCAATCTACGGATCGCGAGGACGCTTCCCAACTCAGGATGACGGCTACCTATTCGGAGGTGACAAACCCAGTCACGCCCGGGTCGATAACCGCAGACGGACTTCATCGGAGGTGCGCCGTGATGCGGCCCGATATAGAAGCGCCGCACACCCTCTCTGCTTCCCAGATGAAGTACTGGATCACAAATTCCCCGAGGGGTTCAAGCCCGTCAATATTGAATCATACGACGACATAACCGATCCCGCAGTGTGGATCGAAGATTTTATTCTCCACATCCATATGGCCCGAGGAGACGACCTCCACGCCATCAAATACCTCCCACTGAAATTAAAAGGGCCAGCTAGACACTGGCTAAATAGCCTGCCTGAAAATTCCATCGGCAGCTAGGAGGACTTGGAAGAAGCCTTTCTTGACAACTTCTAAGGTACTTATGTCCGGCCACCAGACGCCGATGACTTAAGCCATATAGTTCAACAACCTGGAGAATCAGCCAGAAACTTCTGGACTAGGTTCCTAACCAAAAAGAACCAAATCGTTGACTGTCCGGATGCCGAAGCCCTAGCGGCCTTCAAACACAGCATCCGTGGCGAATGGCTCGCCCGCCACCTCGGCCAAGAAAAGCTGAAGTCTATGGCAGCCATCACGGCACTCATGACCCGCTTTTGCACGGGTGAAGATAGTTGGCTGGCTCGTAGTAAAAACACAGCCAACGAGGTAGGCCCATCAGAGGCCAAGAACGGCACCGGCAAGACCCGGCGCAATAGACACAAACGCCGAAGTAATGGTGATAACACCGATGACACTGCAGTTCACGCCGGATTCAGTGGCTCCAAGCCTGGCCAGCATAAGAAGCCCTACAAAAGGAACAATGAGGGACCATCCAGCTTGGACCGCATACTCGATCGTCTGTGCCAGATACATGGCACCCCAGACAAACAAGCCAATCATACCAACAGAGATTGTTGGGTTTTCAAACAAGCTGGCAAGTTAAATGCCGAGAACAAAGAAAAGGGATCACCAAGTGAGGACGAGGACGAAGAGCCCCGGCAGCCGAACATTGGGGGCAGAAGAAATTTCCCCCTCAAGTCAAAACGGTGCACATGATATACGCTACACACATCCCCAAAAGGGAGCGCAAGCGAGCACTCAGGGATGTCTACGCGGTAGAGCCAGTCGCCCAAAAATTCAATTCGTGGTCGTCATTCCCGATCACCTTCGATCGTCTAGATCACACAACTAGTATCCGCCATGGCGGTTCGGCCGCACTGGTCCTCGACCCAATCATCGATGGATTTCACCTAACACGAGTCCTAATGGACGGTGGTAGCAGCCTCAACCTGGTCTATCAGGATACAGTGCGAAAGATGAGCATTAATCCCTCACGAATCAAACCCACAAAGACTACCTTTAAAGGAGTCATACCTGGCGTAGAGGCCCGTTGTACGGGCCCAATTACGCTGGAGGTGGTTTCCGGTTCTCCGGATAACTTCCGAAGCGAATAGTTAATCCTCGATATCGTACATTTCCGCAGCGGCTACCACGCAGTGCTTTGACGAACCGCATTTGCTAGATCCAATGCAGTGCCACACTATACTTATCTCAAGCTCAAGATGCCCGGTCCACGTGGTGTCATAACAGTCAATGGCAACACTAAACGCTCCCTCCGAACGGAGGAGCACACTGCCGCCCTAGCAGCAGAGGTACAGAGCGGCCTTCTCAAGCAAAACCGAAATCCGGCTGCCGAGCCCCAAGACATCACTAAGAGAGTCCGGACCACACAGCAACAGGACAACTCGGCTCGTCAAAGAGCTTGATTAGCAATCTAGCCTCCGTCCCAGTCCCAATGAGGTAGTGGCATTCGTACCACGCGTGCATAATTACGCACTCAAAATTCCATGGGCATCGACGGAGGCACAGCTAGCTCGTGATCCACAGTTCGGCTAGACCGATCCCAGGCTCACATATAACATCATTATTTCCTTTTCCCTTTTTTGAGGTTTCTTTTATATAGGCACCCTTCGAAGGCATGATTACTGGTCCTATCAAAGGATAAGTACACCAGATGGGCACAGAGCACAGGTATACCGGGGAAGCCCTAGAGGACAATCCAGCGATCACTCTACCTCTTTCTTTCAGTACCCAACTGCAGCTCTCCTTTGGTTGTGGCATGTCAAATAGCCGGTTGCCTATTACACTATTTTGCATCAATGTGCTTTGACGCATTAATCCAACTATAATGGAAACAGTTCATGGTCTAAGTTCAAAGGCCCCAGATACTATCTTTGTTCTCCTTCTGTTTTCCTTTAATTACTTATTTTCTAGCATCCGTACATTTCTGGTACGTTTCATATTCGCCAGGGGCTCCTCATCGCCCCATAACACGGCAACAAAGTCCGAACACTTCTTATAGAAAAATTCGGCACCCTGAATTTAGCATTATATGCATTGGCTCCGAATCATGTATTTGCTCAATAGTTGGGTTGCCCGGCTCCTGTGCTTGCTACCCTACGTTCCGCTACATCAGCTAGGGTAGTAAAGGGAGAACTACTACGATTGTGCCCTGGTCTAAACCAGATGAGCACCTTAGTAGAGAAAGCCGAAAACTGACTGTCATGATGCGGAGAGAGCCGGTTAGCTGTTCGAGGGTTACAAATCGCTGGAGATTTTTTCCGCATTATGCGAAGGGTCGGTACATCCCGATCAGACGCTGACAGCACCCTGGTTCGTATACCAGGGGCTGCGCCCATGTTTTATTATAAAACTCCTATGGCTAAGTGAGGGCGTTTAAGCCGCATAGTCTGATTGCCTGGTTCGTTGTGCTAAACAACTCCTTCAAGGACCATATAATTGGATCAAGATTGTTTAGATTCCATCCCGAACACCTTCGTACTACCTACGTGAGGGCAGAAGCCGACGACTGGCCAACCCTCAAAATTCCATACACCACGGCCGCACAGGAGGAAACAATCAAAACATAACAAACATTATATTACAAAACGACTTTGTTTCAATCATACAAAGCAAAGACAGCACGAATGTATTCATTCGAAAATGATGTCCTGCCCGCACTGCGCTGCTACAAGTCAAGACCCTTCTAGGACATCCACAAAATATCGCTCGGGTGTGCGGTGCTCCTTGCCCTCTGGCGGCCCTCTGTCCACTTCAACGGCGTCCATCTTCGCCCACCACATCTTACAGCGGGCGAAGGCCATGCGGGCACCTTCGATGCAGACTGATCGCTTGACGGTGTCCAGCCGCGGACAGGCTTCCACCAGCCTCCTCACAAGTCCGAAATAGCTGCTGGGCATAGCTTTGGCTGGCCACAGCCGAATCATCAAATCCTTCATGGCTAGTTCGGCCACCCTATGCAGCTCCACCAACTGTTTCAGCTGGTCGGTAAAGGACACTGGATGCTCTGGCACAGCGTACTGCGACTAGAACAGCTTCTCCGTGGAGCTCCCTTCTCTGGCTCGGAAGAACTCCGCAGCATCGGACACGCTGCGTGGTAGATCCGCAAACGCCCCTGGGCAACTCCGAATTCGGGTTAGTAAAAGGTACTTCCTATCCGCATACTTGCTTTGCATGTTAAATGCCTTACCCGCTGCGATCTTCTTGGCCTCCTGGATCTCCTGGAGAGCGCCCCGGGCTTCATTTTGTGTGGCCTCCGCGCTCCGGCGAGCTTTGATAAGTTCGGTCTCTCGAACCGACGCCTCGCGCTCCAAGGCTTTGCACTTCTTCCCCGCGTCTTGGAGCTCCTTCTGGACCTCCTCGACATGGGCCTTGAGCTTTTTACGGGCGACTTGCTGCTGGACAGCCTTCCCCTCGGCTTCACCCAAGGCCTTTTTTAGGGCCTCGACCTCGGTCACGGCTCCTGCACATATTACGACACTACGGTCAATATACATCGTGTATTCTTTCCGAACACACAGCAAGTCATCACTCACCTTGCTTTAGTTCAGAGACTTCGGCATCATGCGAGGTTGCGGTCAACAGCGACGCCTGCTTATTCATACATATTAAGTTAGTCTCCTATAACAAAGGATTGATCCTCTGTCCGGTTCTTCTCGCCGAACACCGGACAGTGTCTCAGGGGCTACTGTCTACATGGGGTTTTTCTCTTTCTACGTTATTTACCTCGAAACCTGTCAATAGGTTGCTGCAGGCTTCGTTCAGTCCACTCTTGGCGGACTGAACCTTCTCGATCAACGCACACATAAGGACACGGTGCTCGTCCACAATGGAGGCGCCTTGCATAGCCTCCATCAGGTTATCTGGCGCCCCTGGTTGGACAGGGGCCACCGGTGGAATCGGCGCACCCCCCTCCTTCGAAGGGGGCTGCTCGCCCGACTCCGGAGCCATATGGGTCTCTGGAATCGTATTCGACTGAGGGCCGAACTGAATACGGCCCTCTTCGCCAGTCTCCATGGGGATCTGCTCCCCCATGCGTCCGGTAGTGGAGGTCTCGCCTTGTGGCGCCTCCCGGACAGCGTCCTGGGCTCCTTCCCGGCTTGGAGCAGTCCTCCGGGACAACACTTCGGTGTCGTCCCCAGCCCCGGGGGAATAAGCGGGCGGCGATGACATGCTGGCCATTTCCGCCGGATCCAACGAACCTCCGGATGAGGATCGCTAGATATGGTCGCGGGCCGGACTACAATAGTACAGTTAACCATATTAAGATGATGAAGAGAAAGGGCCGGATATGCGCATGTACAAGCCATGACACTTATGATGCGGCCTGGGGCTTAGTGCAAGGGCATCGTTCCAGATTGCTATCAACGTCCCACGCGGTGTTGACCACTGGGACGCCCTTCCCTTCTTGGGCGTTTCCGCCTCTAGATGCGCCGAAGCTGCACTCTTCTTCTTTCCCCCCTCGGGGGGAGGGTTGTTCTCCTCCTCCTCCTCTTCCTCGTCGTCCTCCTCGGGAACGGAGGAATGGGTCTCTTCGTCTCCGGACATCACGTCCGAAGTACCCTTGCGGTGGGGGCCTTTTTTGGCCCCCTTATCCTTCTTCTTGGCTTTCTTCTCCGGCGCCTTATATGGTGCCGACACCAGCATCTTCGCCAGAAGCGGGATGACCGGTTCTTCAGGCAGCGGAGCCAGACACTGGATCCGCTTCACCCTCTCCATCTAGTCCTGAAAAAGCAATTGCTAAAAGCCCAGACGTCATCCTCGAAGCAAACAAGTAGGGGATACGCCGAAAATAACATACCTCACTGGGAGGGTGTTTACAATCGTGACCCCGGTCTAAAACTGTGGCCGGCGGTTTCTCGTTGCCCTTAAAGAGCAACTTCCAGGCACCTTCGTGAGTAGTTCCGAAGAGCCTCTCCAGGGTTTGGTGCTTCTTCGGATTAAACTCCCACAGAGGGCGACTTCTGCGCTGGCATGGGAGAATCCGGTGAACTAGCATCACCTGGATTACATCAACAAGCTTGACGTTTTTGGTTACCATGCTTTGAACGCGCGTCTGCATCGCTATCAGCTCGTCAGGCGAACACCAGTCTGGACTCTTCTCGGCCCAGGAGGTGAGTCACATGGGAGCGCCGGAGCGGAATTCGGCAGTTGCGGCCTAGGTGGTGCCGCGGGGTTCTGTGATGTCGAACCACTATTTCTGCCACTCCTTTACTGTGTCCACAAAAGTGCCTTTCGGCCAGGAGAAGTTGGACAGCTTACTCACCATGGCTCCTCAGCACTCCGTGTGTTGGCTATCCACCACCTTCGGCTTCACATTGAAGACTTCGAGCCACAGCCCGAAGTGGGGTTGGATGCGGAGGAAGGCCTCACATATGACGATAAACGCCGAGATGTTGAGGAAGGAATTTGGGGACAGATCATGGAAATCTATCCGTAATAATACATCAGCCCGCGGACGAAAGGGTGGAGTGGGAACCCTAGCCCGTGGAAGAAATGGGGGATGAATACTACCCTCTCGGTGGGCATCGGTGTGGGGACGACTTGTCCCTCGGCCGGCAGACGGTGGGCGATTTCCTTCGCCAAATATCCGGCCGCCCGAAGCTCGGCAATGTCCTCCTCCTTGACGGAGGAGACCATCCACTTGCCCTGACCTCCGGATCCGGACATGGTTGAGTGCTTGCTTGAGTGGAAAGGAGATGAGTACTTGGGCACTGGAGCTCGAGATTGGAAGGGCGGAGACAGAGAGAGGGCGTGAGAGGGGAAGAGGGAATTCTTGTCCCCTTATAAAGGCAGCGAATATTGAACGCCTCCTCACTCGCCTTAAGATTCGCCTATTCCCAAGGGTTGTATAAACGACACAGTTGGGTTACCCATACCCGCATTGATGAGAATACCGCGATAAGGGGACACGATCTCTGCTTTGACAAGACGTGCCAATGGCAACCGCGTCTCGGGATGTGGGGCGTCGAACACAAAAAACGGTTTGGAATTATGACCGGTCAGACGTAGTGTCATGCTATAGAAATTTGTCAGCGGATTGGATTTGTGTAAAACTATATTTTCTCTGTGGTAGTGTATGGAGTATGTGACAGGTCCGGATATTATCACTATGTCCGAAGACTATCTTGGAGTTCGGAAAGAAGGGACCCGCCTTGCAATGCCGAAGACAATCTGCGCGCTGGACTCCTCGTCATTGAAGCCAGGTTCAGGGGCTACTGAGGGAGTCCTGGACTAAGGGGTCCCCGGGCGTCCGGCATGTTATCCATGGGCCGGACTGATGGGCTATGAAGACATGAAGGCCGAACACTGTACCCATGTCCGGATTGGACTCTCCTTGGCGTGGAAGGCAAGCATGGCGATCATCTATGAAGATTCTTTCCTATGTAATCGAGTCTATGTAACCCTAGATCCCTCCGGTGTCTATATAAATCGGAGGGTGTAGTCCGGATAGGATATATTCATTACCATAGTCATACAGGCTAGACTTCTAGGGTTTAGCCATTACGATCTCGTGGTAGATCAACTCTTGTAATACTCATATTCATCAAGATCAATCAAGCAGGAAGTAGGGTATTACCTCCATAAAGAGGGCCCGAACCTGGTGTAAGTGCATCTAGTGCCCCATAGTGATTTTGGTGTATTGAAGACTTATAGGTTAAGGGAGTAATGTGTTTATGAGTGTACACAGGTCTATAACTCTATGAGGAGTTTCATATTTACAGTGGAAGTCGACCCATAAAAATGAAGTTCTTCGACTGAAGACTTTCGATTTCTGAAGACTTTCTAAAGGCTTTGAAAGTGAAGAAATTGGTGTGACCTTGAAAACTTGGTATTAGTTTGAGGAACATGAAGCGTGAAGACTTTTGTTTTCGTAGTTTCATTTTCTCTTTCTTGAGTCATAGGAAACACCGTACTGTTAAAGGGGGTCGAGGAAATACTAAGGAAAAATTTCCATGTGATGCTCAACTCAAAATCCTACACCTACCAATCCCTTCGAGTGAAGCCATTGGAAATCTCATACAGTTCAGTCATATTCTTCAGTGGCAGAGACGAAGGTCTTCTCGTCTCTGAGGAATTTGTTCTGACTGAGGAGTTAGGAATTCGCCAATGCGGATTGCCTACACAGTGAGGAACATGATAGCCCTGAGGAATTTGATACTCAAATTTCCGACCGTTGTTGTGCTATGCGCCAGCTGTCCCAAAATATCTACCCACCTAACGGCCATATCAATGAAGGGCATTTATGTCTTATCATGACGGGCTGCTCCCTAGGCTATAAATAGCCGCCCCCTACAACCACTAGCTGCTTGGCTGCTCCGAGAGAAACTGACACTTGTCATTTCAGATCATCTCATCCTCCGAGGACTTTGAGCGAAAATCATCAAGTGAGGAAAACCCAAACCCAAACACCTACCAACCCAAAGTGATTGAGCATCACTGAAGAGATTGATCCTGCGTGGGTCCGACGCTTGTTACCTTTGAAGATTGTGCTTCTTCCAGACGGTTAGGCGTCATGGTCTAGAGCATCCAAGAGGAATTGTGGATCGCCGAGTGACCGAGTTTGTGAAGGTTTGGAAGTCACCTGAAGACTTGCCACGAGTGATTGGGCGAGGTCTGTGTGACCTTAGCTCAAGGAGAATATGGTGAGTACTAGGTGTCCTGGACTGTGTGTTCAGGACTGGGTATCCGGGACTGTGTGTCCTCAGGTTTAAATAGCTAGCCGCTCCAACCAGATGTACAACTGAGACAGTAGTTGGAACTGGTCTACCAAATCATTGTCTTCACCGAGCTTACTGGTTCTATTTCCTCAACTCTTTCATTTCCTCATAACTGTGTTGTGCACTTGTTCATATATGTGTTTGAAGACTTTGACTGAAGACTTTCTCAATTTCCTCAGTTCAATTTCTTCAGTCTGTTTGTCTTCATCCTGTGCTATCCTGTGTTTACGCTTTCTGTACTCTGTGTGTGTCTTCATTTCATCATGATGACCATGCCTATGTTCTGCTATGCTTACTCTTGAGTACTTATTCCGCTACAAGTAGTTCTTCGCTAAGGAATTTCCTCACCCGCAAATTCCTCAGTGAAGAATTCATAAAAATCGCCTATTCACCCCTCCTCTAGTCGATATAACGCACTTTCAATTGGTATCAGAGCAAGGTACTCCCTTGTTCTGTGTGATTTTGGTTTAACCGCCTGGAGTTTTAGTTATGTCGACCGCAGGTATGAAGAAAGTGACATGCCCCATCTTTGACGGTCATGATTATCCCAAGTGGAAGGCCATGACGAGGAAGCGCCTCATGGCAATGAACAGCGAGCTGTGGACCATCACTGAGATTGGTCTTACCGATCTATGCAAGATGGCGGACACTGATGATATTCGCAAGTACACTCGACTTGACATCATGGCGAAGGATATCATCTGTTCCTGCCTATCCAGAGATGAATTCAGGCGCATTACGCATCTTTGCAATGCGAAGCTTATCTGGGACCGAATCTCTGACGTCTATGAAGGTCATCAAACTTGTCATGGTCCCTGGTTTGAGGATTTCAAGGAATCACTCAAAACGATGACTTTCGAACCTGAACCATCATCTTCTGCACCATGCCTCATGCCAAAAGGTGCCAAGGTAACCGAATGTTCATCATCCGAGTATAGTGATGATGAATCTGATGATGATTTTGGACCTAGCTATACCAAGCTTGTTTGTATTGCCACTAAACAAGAAAAGGCCTTGGAAACGGTTCAAAACATGCTAGATAAAAGTGATGATATGTTGGGTGAAGAAATGGATCGCACTAAAACCTTGACTGAAAATCTTCAGAGAGTTCAGTCTAGATTTGACAACCTTCAAGGTCATCATAACACTCTCTTATCTAATCATGAGAAGCTTTCTTATGAATTTCTTTAGAGAAAGCAAGATCTTGAAAAGCTAAGAGTGAGTTATGAAGATCTTCAGAAGGAGCGCGATTCATTACTTGCTCAACAAATCAGCGCTTCTCAGGAAGAATTTGTTCCTCCATGTTTGAAATGCATTGAACGTAAATCTGCTAATTCATCACCTGAATACTCAAATGGTTCTAATGCTACAAATTCTTCAACTGTCTCTGCTATCACTAATTCCTCATTTGAAGACATTGCTAGTATCACTGATGATGCAGGGCTGAAGGAGTTGTACATAACAGGCATGTACAAAAGCCTCAAAGGGCATCAGACTCTTTGTGATGTGCTTAAAAAGCAGATCCTCAACAGGAACCCTAGGAAAGAGGGTATTTCCTTTGAGAGGAAACTCAAAGCTGATGGTACATATTGGAAGCCTGAGCAGTACCCCAAAACCTCATGGGTTGCTGCAAAGTGACCTCCAGTTGATCCATCTAATTTATCTGGCTTTACATGTGAATCTTCTCATTCTTCTGATGAGTCATTTGACTCCAACTATAAACTGTATAAAAATCAGAATGGTGAAGTATTTGCTAGATATGTTGGCACTAACTGTAGGAACGGTTCTCCGATGAAGAAAATCTGGGTTCCTAAAAGGTGCCTTGAAAGTCTTCAGGTGACTGTCCTCATGACACCACCTGTGAAGAATAGGAACCCCAGATCAAATTCTTCATATGGACCAAATTCTTCATATGGGTCCAAGTCCTTATACTGATCGAATTCCTCACGTGGATCATATTCCTCATATGGATCCAAGTCCTCATATGAACATCATCGTGCTAACAACTCTGTTTCGCAGGGAAGAGCTAAGGGCTATGAATATGAGCATTATTCTACTAATCATTATGTTCATAAGTCCTCAAAGAATTTCTCTACTTATTCATATAATTACCCTAACTTCTCTTATGTGAAACGAAATGCATTGGCTTCTATGCCACCTTTTTCGTATGGAGCTCGCAGAGTGATGAACTCTTTGCCACCCCTTCAGATGTGGGTGGGGAAGAAAAAGAACTAATCTTTTATGCAGGGTCAGGTCTCCAAACGTACTTAAACGTCTGAAGAATTTGCTGGAGACCTGAAAAGTGCCTGAAAGGATGCAGGCTAATCATGAAGAAATGAACTTTCATTTCACACGTCCTCATACTGTTTTAACTATTGCACTGCTTGTTGAAATTGGTCTGATGAATTGTGATGTCATATTCTTCACTGATGAAGTATATGAAGTTCGTAAGCTGCACTAATTCATCTGCAGGATGATCAACCCAAAGCCACTGAGTGGGTCCTTGATTGTGGATGTACTAATCACATGACTGGTGACAAGAATCTATTGATGGATGCACCCTTATCACCATCGCATCTGAAGCATATCATCTTCGCTGACAAAGGCAAAAGTCAGGTATTGGGTTTAGTCTTCGAAGGCTTTAGGAGAGGAGACTTGTATATTGTTGATTTCTCTACAGGACCGCAACCAGCCGTGTGCCTACTTGCAAAAGCTTCAGAAGGATGGCTATGGCATCGACGACTTGGTCATGCAGGCATGACGAATTTGCACACGCTTGTGAAGAAGAAGCATGTCATTGGCATTGAGAATGTCAAATTCCTCAAGGATCACTTGTGTGGAGCTTGTGAAGCTGGAAAGATGACCAAGGCTAAGCATCCAGCAAAGACTATCATGACCACTACTCGACCATTCGAATTGCTTCACATGGACCTCTTTGGTCCTAACCATTACTCAGCTATCACAAATGATGCATCTCTCTATGGCTTTGTTATTATTGATGATTACTCTCGATACACATGGGTACACATTGTTACTTACAAACATGAAGTGCAGGAAGTCTTCAAATGATTTTCCTCAAGGGCTTCAACCAACTTTGGTGTGAAGATCAAGCACATCAGAAGTGACAATGGAACTGAGTTCAAGAATTCTGGTCTTGATGACTATCTTGATGAACTTGGTATTACTCATTAGTTATCTGCTCCTTACACTCCTCAGCAGAATGGCGTCGTGGAGCGCAAGAATGGAACTCTTGTTGAGATGGCTCGCACTATGCTTGATGAGTACAAGACGCCTCGTCACTTCTGGATTGAGGCAATTTATACTGCGTGCCACATCATCAACAGGGTATATCTTCACAAATTCTTCAAGAAGACTGCCTATGAACTCCTCACTGACAAGAAACCCAATGTGAGTTATTTCAAAGTCTTCGGTGCTAAATGTTGGATTAGAGATCCTCATCACAATGCTAAATTTGCACTGAAAGCACATGAAGGTTTTATGCTTGGTTACGGAAAGGACTCGCACACCTACAGAGTCTTCAACAACATTCTTCACAAGGTTGTTGAAACTGTAGATGTGCGGTTCGATGAAACAAACGGTTCGCAAAGAGAGCACCTACCCTCTGTGATAGATGAACCAGCACCTGAGGAAACTATCAAGTTCAAGGCTACTGAGGATGTCATTCCTACCGAAGAATCTGCTGAAGAATTCATTCCAGAACGTGAAGAACGTCGAGCTAATGCACCTGAAGAAAATGGTGAAGAAATGGTGCTAAAGAAAATGCTGATCAAATTCCTCGACGACAACCCACTCATCCTCGCGTTACAAAAGAAGTGCAAGTTGAAAAGATCATCGATGACATTAAAGCACCAGGTCCTCTCACACGCTCAAAAGCTTCACATTTATCTAACTTTTGTGGGCACTATGCTTTTGTCTCTATCACAGAGCCCACTAAGGTAGATGAAGCATTTCTGCAGCCTGAGTGGATTCAGGCCATGCAAGAAGAATTACATCAATTCGAACTCAACAACGTCTGGGAACTGGTTAAATGTCCAGATCCTCGCAAGCACAATATCATTGGCACAAAGTGGATCTACTGCAACAAGCAAGATGAAAATGGCCTTGCGGTGAGGAATAAGGCACGGCTTGTAGCTCAAGGCTACACACAGGTTTTGAAGATCCAAAGCATCCTGACAAAGTGTTCAGACTCAATAAGGCCCTCTATGGCCTCAAGCAGGCCCCTCGGGCATGGTCTTCAAATTCGTCAATAGCGCAATGGCATATTCATATCTCAGGAGAAATACCTCAAGGAAGTACTGAGGAAATTCGGCATGCAAGATTGCAAAGGCGTCAAAATTCTGATGCACACAAATGGCCATCTGTGCACTGAAGAAAATGGTATTGACTTCGATCAAAAGGTATACAGCTCCATGATTGGTTCTTTATTGTATTTATGTGCATCTAGGCCAGATATTATGCTTAGTGTTTGCATGTGTGCCCGATTTCAAGCTCCACCGAAGGAATCACACCATAAGGCTGTGAAACATATTCTTCGATATCTAGCTCACACACCAACACTTGGATTATGGTACCCCAAGGGCTCGGCTTTTGATCTCATTGGATATTCTGACTCTGACTATGCTGGTGATCATGTGGACCGCAAGTCAACATCTGGTACATGTCATTTCCTCGGACGATCTTTGGTCGGTTGGTCCTTGAGGAAACAGAACTGCGTATCACTGTCTACTGCTGAAGCTGAGTACATTGCTGCTGGTTCTTGCTGCGCTCAATTGCTGTGGATGAAGCAAACTCTCAAGGACTACGGCGTCAACGTGAAGAATGTGCCTCTCTTCTGTGACAATGAGAGTGCCATCAAGATTGCTCACAACCCAGTTCAGCACTTGAAGACAAAGCACATTCAGATTCGTCATCATTTTCTTCGCGATCATGTGTTGAAGGGCGACATTTCTATTGAGCATGTGAAGACTGAAGAACAGCTAGCCGATATCTTCATAAAGCCCTTGGATGAGAAGAGATTTAGCAAGTTGCAGTGTGAGCTAAATATCCTAGAATCTTCGAATGTTCTTTGAAAAGGACACTAATCCTGACACTTATGCAAAATTGATGACTTAGATGTGCAACACATGAAGAAACATTTTTCTTCATTCAATGAAGAATAACACTCTAAGTGTGAAGAAATTAATGAAGAATTTGATTCTCAGAGCCCTACGACAATTGTACGCGGTGTCTGAAATCATCATTCTTATACGGTGGGTCACACCACCACAAAAGTTGAAAATCTTCAATTTGAGTTTTTCCTCAGTTTTTTTAAATTCCTCAGTTGTTCATGTTCTTCAACTTTGCATTGTCTTCACCTTCTCCGTCGTGTT
>NC_057796.1:19337680-19389004 GCF_018294505.1 Triticum aestivum
AGTTTATGTCCTCTACAACATTCACTTATGGCTAATTCTTCAGGTTGTTTTTTCTGCTAAGTGAATGTGGTCGGACCCTTCCCCCTCTATGCTATACTCAACCCAATCTATTCACAAATTCTTTATGTGCGTTCTATTTGAAACTCGCTCAAAATCTTCACTGTGTCCTTGTCAGCTGAAGAATTTGCGAATGGAACTTTTAACTTATCTTATCCAAATTTCCGGCTTTGCCGCTCAAATCGTTCCGCATCCCACGAAATACTTATCTATTCACCCACGATCTAACACGATCTTCACTTCTCAGTACGTGGGTGACACATGTCAAGCGAATGAGAAGGGTCAGGGGCACGTTCGTCCAATTTCTTCGGGCGAACAGTTTTTTCACCGTGGCTATAAATACCCGCTCTCCCCTTCCTCACTTCCTTTACTCCGCTCGATCTCTCTCCAGCTCGAGCTTCTCAAACCCTAGCGCCGCCGCTATTTCATCGTCGCCAGCGAGGAAGAGCTTCACTGCCTCGACCTCGGCGCCGCCGTACTCGCGCCGGCCGCGGAAATCTTCACTCCGCCGCCGCCGTAGCCGTCTTCCTCCGCCGAGTTAGGGCGTGGAAGATCTGCACAGACGAACTTGACTTCTCCACCTCACAGTTTGTCGTGTTCTTCGTCCAGGGTAATTAAAAGTCACTGTTACTGCCCTCCTTGATTCAAATGATCTCTACAAAATCTTCAAAGGTGTTTATTCTTCAAAATTTTCACACACTAAACACCTCACATGTCATCTATTCTTGATTCGTTTCTCTAAGCATCATTTTTCTTCAAGATTCCTCAATTGTGTGGATCTTCGATCTATACAACTCTGGAACCTAAGACAAAGAACGCTTAGTGAAATTCTTCAAGACTCATCTGGTCAAATTCCTCAAACTTGTTCTTTTTGAAAAACCTTCTGAGAACGCATATGACCTCTCCAAATTCCTCGCAACTATACTCTGTTCACAGGTACTCATGTCCGCTGCTGAATCACTAGGTTCTCATCAACTTAACTCATTTGCAGCGTTCCTCGAAGAAAAGTTGCATACTTCTTCGGAGAGTTCAATTGTTCAAATTCCTCAACTGAAGAAAATGGCTGATGGAAAGAAGCCACAGAAAGGAGGAAAGAGGCCTGAAATCAATACTGCCTTTGAAATCCCTGAGGACATCTATGCTGGGTACTGCACACTCACTGAGGAAGATAAAAATCAGCGCAAGGTGCGCATTCAGAGGATAGAGAGGAGATGGGCAAAAGAGTGGAGGGAGTACAGGTATGTGACTCCAAAATACATGACGAAATTCGCTGTTACTCCTCCATGCTCAAGACCACCATTGGCACCTGGCCAAGAAGCAGATCCCACTAGCATCAAGCGCGGTGAGGATTTTCCTGAAGAATGGGCCAAGCGCCAGGCCAAGTTGGCCAAACAGGCAAAAGATGCAGTGAAGAAATTCAACGAAGACTCTACTGCTGCTGCTGCTGAGGCCTCTGTAAGGCCGAAGAAATCCATGGCAAAGAAGCCTGCGCATAAGCCAAGTGCCTCTTCTTCAATGCCCTCACGGCCAATTTTCACAGCTAAGCCCTCACGGCCAATTCCTCACGCCGCTCCTGCTCCTCCAAAGTCCTCAGCTGCTCCAACCAAATCCTCAGCACTTGTGCATCTTGCCACGTGCCAAAGGACTACAGGCATCTCTATTACCTCTGGAGCTTCAGCTAGTTCCTCAGCTGCACCAAATTCTTCAACAGGACCCTCTCTGCTGAAGACAAAGACCACTACTGGACGAGGGTCTCGCCCAAGTCCTCACAAGAAGCAGGTTGCCTTCCAAGTGCCGTCTAAAGAAGACAAAGCTGATGACTGCATTCTAGCCGCTGATGAAATTGCCAGGGCATCCACTAGTGGTGCGCCTGAAGAAGATGAAGAGGTCAGGGAAACTGCATCAGTTGTGCCTGAAGAAAATCAACCACATTCCTCTGCTCCTCCTGCGCCTACCCCAACTCCAATTCTTCCATCTGCATCAGATGTGAAGAAGACCAAGGCTGCAGAGCGTGCAGCAGTGAAGAAAAGGAAAGCATCAGCTCCTTCAGATTCTTCAGCACCGAAGAAGATGAAGAAATTGACAAGCTCATTTGCTAATCCAATTGATGCTGTTCCAGTTTCCTCCATGCCATCAAAGGAAATCGTCCCTTTTGATGAAGAATATGTGATCCCTAGCGGGTGTGATGAAGAAAATCCTTCTGCTGCTTCGTCAGAGCAGATGGATGAAGAAATTGAAGTGGATAAAATCCCTTCAACCCCCACAGTTTCCTTGCTTATGCCTCAGTTCACTGCTGAAGAGGCTGGCGTTGAAGAAATGGAGGATGAAGATGTGGACATTGGCTGTACCACACCAGTGATGAATGATGACTTTTGTGAAAGTCAGCACCCTAATTCTCCAATCTTCACTCCATTGCAACAAATTCCTCGGTCCCGAGCAACTACAGTTCAAATGGGATCTGATGAAGCTCATGAAGACATTCCAGCCGCTAGTGTTGAAGAAAATGAAAATGAAGAATTGAAGAACCAAGCTGCCACTGAAGAGGAACCAGAAATTCCTCAGCCTGAAGAACCTGAGATTGCGATTCCTGAGGTTGTGATGCAACTCACTGACACTCCTCAGCCCAAGCCAAAGGATCCATCTCAAGAAAGCAAAGATTCAAGGCTGATGATTTCTTCGGCGAGCACGTATTCTTCACAGACTACAACCTCTATGACTCTGCTCACATTAGGAAGAGGGGTTTCTGGACTGCCAGCCAGGCAAATTTCTATTCCTCGGTGCTGTTCAACAAAGACAAATTCTTCGATCATGAGCACATTCCTCACGTGGATATGGAATCTCTGCCATGCTTCGAGCCAGTCCTTAGTGTTCTTTACGACGCTGGACTATTAAATTTCTGCACTGATATATGTGATTGGAATGAAGAGCTCATTCTTCAATTTTATGCAACTCTGCACATCACCGAAGACTCTAAAGATGTGAATTCATGGGTGCTGGACTGGATGTCTAAAAATACTCACTACAAGGCACCAGCTACTGAATTGCTTCGTGCTTTGCCTCTCAGTCCTCCCCTTGAAGCTGCCTGTTGTGTCTACAATGAACCTAAGCTTACAGATCACTATATGCAAGTGCTGATGAAGCCATTGAAGCTAGGTCAGGCCCCAAGAACAAAATTCCTTGTGCAGGAATTGTTATATGTGCCTCGGACTGTCTATCGCATTCTGACGAAGACATTGAGTCCTATCAAGGGCCATGACTCGAATGAGGAAGAAGTCGTTTGGCATCATGAAGAATCTGCTTTTCAATATCATTCATGGCGTTCCCGTCAACTTCCATGATTTCTTCATGAGGACTCTGGCCAATGTCGCAATGTCATCGTTTGAGTTGAAGCCTTATGCTCCGTGGATTATGAGATTCATCAAAACAAGGTCTTCACTCAACTACAAAGCTGATACACTGAACCATTGCAGCTACTTGCCCCCGATTGAAGTCCTCAAATGGACATTTTCCTCAGCTGATGAGAAGGGCAAGGCTACTGCTGTAATTGATGAAGGCATTCGTCCATTGGATTGTCAATTTCGCAAGGCTGCATCCTACTCCACCAATGATGACTCTACCAGCCATGACTCTACCGCCAACGCAACCAAGCCAAAATCCTCGAGGCACAGCTCCCAGGGTGATGACTGACCGTGAGCTTCTCCTCAGTCTTCACCAGAAGGTTGATCGCAATCACAAATGGGTCAAGCGTCACTTTGGTTCAATTCCTCACAACATGACTGCTACCCACAATGCAGTGAAGAAAAACCATTACTACCTTCATGAAACCCTCAACCGCACATGGGCTGTTCTGTCGCACATATATGGTGAAGAAGATATGAAGAAAATGGGTCTCAAGGAAGATTTTGACTGGGCTGCACCTCCTCTGAAGAAGTACAAGAAGGTCAAGGTTCCTTCCTTGGTGGTCAGCTCCTATTCTTCATCACGTGACACTGATGAACATGGAGACTTGGACGACACTGCAGCAGGCCCTACTACAACAAACGACCCCAACAACGCTGACGCTCCTTCATCAACTTGATATTCTTCAGGGGCGTTAGTCCTCATTTTCGAACCTTTTGGTCATTCGATGACAAAGGGGGAGAAATTTGAGTTAGTCTTCAAGCGGGTCTATCTTATATGGGCATTTTTTTTCTAAGTTACAACTCTCGTTCTTCTGATGGCTTTGTTGGATCGAGTTGTAAATTTAAACTCTACGGTGGCCTGATACTTTTGTTGTTCTTCTGCATGCTTCCTTGTTAATGTTATTGCATGCATGCTGAATTACATCAGTCACCATATTTCATCATGCATTTCAAATTCTTCATATATTATGTCAAATGCGTGTATGAATTACAAGATATAGGGGGAGATCTCCATGATTCAACTCTTCAAGTGTGCATTGCTTCAAAAGCAAATTCCTCACTATGCACATCTTCAGGGGGAGTTCTTCTATATCTTGAAATCAAATTCCTCAATATCAGTATTTACACTTCATATGTTTATCCCCGTTGAAAACTTAACCTATATTGTCATCAATCACCAAAAAGGGGGAGATTGTAAGTGCATCTAGTGCCCCTTAGTCATTTTGGTGTATTGAAGACTTATAGGTTAAGGGACTAATGTGTTTATGAGTGTACACAGGTCTATAAGTCTATGAGGAGTTTGATATTTACAGTGAAAGTCGACCCCTAAAAATGAAGTTCTTCGACTGAAGACTTTGGATTTCTGAAGACTTTCTGAAGACTTTGAAAGTGAAGAAATTGGTGTGACCTTGAAGACTTGGTATTCGTTTGAGGAACATGAAGCGTGAAGACTTTTGTTTTCGTAGTTTCATTTTCTCTTTCTTGAGTCATAGGAAACACCGTACTGTTAAAGGGGGTCGAGGAAATACTAAGGAAAAATCATGTGATGCTCAACTCAAAATCCTACACCTACCAATCCCTTCGAGTGAAGCCATTGGAAATCTCATATAGTTCAGTCATATTCTTCAGTGACAGAGACGAAGTTCTTCTGGTCTCTGAGGAATTTGTTCTGACTGAGGAGTTAGGAATTCGCCAGTGCGGATTGCCTACAGAATGAGGAACATGATAGCCCTGAGGCATTTGATGCTCAAATTTCCGACCGTTGCTGTGCTATGCGCCAGCTGTCCCAAAATTACTACCCACCTAACGGTCATATCATTGAAGGGCATTTATGTCCTATCCTGACGGGCTGCTCCCTAGGCTATAAATAGCCGCGCCCTACAACCACTAGCTGGTTGGCTGCTCCGAGAGAAACTGACACTTGTCATTTGAGAGCATCCCACCCTCCGAGGACTTTGAGCGAAAATCATCAAGTGAGGAAAACCCAAACCCAAACACCTACCAACCCAAAGTGATTGAGCATCACCGAAGAGATTGATCCTCCGTGGATCCGACGCTTTTTACCTTTGAAGACTGTGCTTCTTCCAGAAGGTTAGGTGTCATGGTCTAGAGCATCCAAGAGGAATTGTGGATCGCCGAGTGACCGAGTTTGTGAAGGTTTGGAAGTCACCTGAAAACTTACCACGAGTGATTGGGCGAGGTCTGTGTGACCTTAGCTCAAGAAGAATACGGTGAGGACTAGGTGTCCTGGACTGTGTGTTCAGGACTGGGTGTCCGGGACTGTGTGTCCGCAGGTTTAAATACCTAGCTGCTCCAACCAGATGTACAACTGAGACAGCAGTTGGAACTGGTCTACCAAATCATTGTCTTCACCGAGCCTACTGATTCTATTTCCTCAACTCTTTCATTTCCTCATAACTGTGTTGTGCACTTGTTCATATATGTGTTTGAAGACTTTGACTGAAGACTTTCTCAATTTCCTCAGTTCAATTTCTTCAGTCTGTTTGTCTTCATCCTGTGCTATCCTGTGTTTACGCTTTCTGTACTCTGTGTGTGTCTTCATTTCATCATGATGACCATGCCTATGTTCTGCTATGCTTACTCTTGAGTACTTATTCCGCTGCAAGTAGTTCTTCGCTAAGGAATTTCCTCACCCGCAAATTCCTCAGTGAAGAATTCATAAAAATCGCCTATTCACCCCCCTCTAATCGATATAACGCACTTTCACCTGGGTAAACATTGTGTCCCCCGTCTCCTGTTACCATCGATCCTAGACGCACAGTTCGGGACCCCCTACCCGAGATCCGCCGGTTTTGACACCAACACCCGTTTCGAGTTACATACAAGAGCAACCGAACCAGTATCAAATACCCAGGTGCTACTACGAGCTTTAGCAAGGAACACATCAATAACATGTATATCAAACATACCTTTGTTCACTTTGCCATCCTTCTTATCCGCCAAATACTTGGGGTAGTTCCACTTTCAGTGACCATTAACCTTGCAGTAGAAGCACTCAGTCTTAGGCTTAGGTCCAGCTTTGGGCTTCTTCACGGGAGTGGCAACTTGCTTGCCGTTCTTATTGAAGTTCCCTTTCTTTCCCTTGCCCTTTTTTCTTGAAACTAGTGGTCTTGTTAACTATCAACACTTGATGCTTTTTCTTAATTTCTACCTCCACCGATTTCAGCATCGCAAAGAGCTCGGGAATCGTTTTCATCCTCCCTTGCATATTATAGTTCATCACGAAGCTCTAGTAGCTTGGTGATAGTGACTGGAGAAATCTGTCAATCACTATCTTATCTAGGAGATTAACTCCCACTTGATTCAAGCGATTGTAGTACCCAGACATTCTAAGCACATGCTCATTGGCTGAGCTATTCTCCTCCATCTTGTAGGCAAAGTACATGTCAGAGGTCTCATACCTCTCAACACGGGCATGCGCCTGAAATACTAATTTTAGCTCTTGGAACATCTCATATGTTCCATGGCGTTCAAAATGTCTTTGGAGCCCCGATTTTAAGCCGTAAAGCATGTTGCACTAAACTATCGAGTAGTCATCAGATCGAGCTTGCCTGACATTCATAACGTCTGTATTAGCTCCTGCAGCCGGTCTGTCACCTAGTGGTGCATCAAGGACATAATTCTTCTGTGCAGCAATGAGGATAATCCTCAAATTACGGACCCAGTCCGCGCTATTGCTACCATCATCTTTCAACTTACTAATCTCTAGGAACGTATCAAAAACAGGGGAGCTATATCACGAGCTATTGATCTACAACATAATTTGCAAAGACTATCAGGACTAAGTTCATGATAAATTAGGTTCAATTAATCAAATTACTAATGAACTCCCACTTAAATTAACATCCCTCAAGTTATCTATGTGATACATGATCCAAATCAACTAACCCATGTCCGATCATCACATGAGATGGGGTAGTCTTCAATGGTGAACATCTCTATGTTGATCATATCTACTATATGACTCATGTTCGACCTTTCTATCTCCAGTGTCGTGTTCCGAGACCATGTCTGTACATGCTAGGCTCGTCTAGTTTAACCCACGTGTTCCGCGTGAGCAAATCTGGCTTACACCCGTTGTATGCTAACGTAGAGTCTATCACACCCGATCATCATGTGGTACTCCAAAACGACAAACTTTGGCAACAGTGCATAGAGAACACTTTTATCTTGAAACTAAGTGAAGGGATCATCTTATAGTGCTACCGCCGTTCTAAGCAAAATAAGATGCATAAAGGATAAACATCACATACAATAAAAATATGTGACATGATATGGCCATCATCATTGTGTGCTTTTGATCTCTATCTCCAAACCATCGGCATGATCTCCATCGTCACCGGCTCGACACCTTGATCTCCATCGTTGCATCAGGATCGTCTAGCCAACTATTGCTTCTACAACTATTGCTAACGCATAGCGATAAAGTAAAGCAATTACATGGCGCATGCATTTCATACAATAATTAAGAGACAACCCTAAGTCTCCTGTCGGTTGTCGATATTTACAAACATGATCATCTCATACAACAATGTATATCACATCACGTCTTAACCATATCACATCACAACATACCCTGCAAAAACAAGTTAGACGTCCTCTACTTTGTTGTTGCAAGTTTTACATGGCTTCTACGGGCTTCTAGCAAGAACCGTTCTGACCTACGCAAAACCACAACGGAGATTATCAAGTTTGCTATTTTAACCTTCTTCAAGGACCAGCCGTAGTCAAATTTGATTCAACTAAAGTAGGAGAAACAGACACCCGCCAGCCACCTTTATGCAAAACTAGTTGCATGTCAGTCGATGGAACCAGTATCATGTGCATGGACATTTAAGGTTGGTTCGGGCCGCATCATCCCACAATGCCGCCGAATCAAAATAAGACGTTGGTGGTAAACAGTATGAACATCACCACCCACAACTCTTTGTGTTCTACTCGTGCATATCATCTACGCATAGACCTGGCTCTGGTGCCACTGTTGGGGAACGTTGCATGGAAAACAAAAAATTTCTACGCACACACAAGATCTATCCATGGGAATGCATATCTACGAGAGGGGGAGAGCATCTAAGTACCCTTGTAGATCACTAAGCGGAAGCGTTTATCACGCGGTTGATGTAGTCGTACTCTTCGCGATCCAATCACGATCCAACCGATCTAGTGCCGAACGGACAACACCTCCGAGTTTAGCACACGTGCGGCTCGATGACGTCTCCTCCTTCTTGATCTAGCAAGCGGGAGAGGAGAAGTAGATGGGATCACAACCAACACGACGGCGTGGTGGTGATGGTGGTGGTGGAGCACAGACAGCGCTTCGCTAAGCGTCGTCGGGACGAGGCGGTGGAACTACGGAGTAACGGGAGAGAGAGGGGCACAAAGGGCTTGGTGTATCCTCTTGGGTCTCCCCCTCCCCTCTTTATATAGGTGGAGGGGCGTGGGAAACAGCTCCTCCAAGCCCTAGGGCGCAGCTAAGGGGGAGAGGGACTTGGACTCCAAGTCCAATCCTATTCCTACGAGGACTTCTTCCTTTTTTGCCTTCCCTAGCCACATGGGCTTTTGAGGACTTAGTGCGCCTAGCTCAATAAGACCAGGGCGCCTCTCTGCAGCCCATGCTAGCCCTTGGGTCGTGGTGAACCCACTTGTGGACTTCCGGATCCCTCCGGAATCCTCCGGAACCTTCTGGAAGCTTACTGGTACAATACCGAAAAAAACTGCACCTTTTTCCGGAACCCAAAATATGACTTCCCATATATAAATCTTTACCTCTCGACCATTCCGAGACTCCTCGTGACATCAGGGATATCATCCGGGACTCCGAAAAACATTTGGTTACCACTCATCAAATATCCCAATACTACTCTAGCGTCAACGAACATTAAGCTGCGACCCTACGGGTTCGGGAATTATGTAGTCATGACCGAGACACCTCTCCAGTCAATATCCAATAGCGGGACTTGGATGCCCATATTGATTCCTACATATTCCACGAAGATCTTTTATCGTTTGAACCTTTATGACAACATACGTAATTCCCTTTGTCTGTCGGTATGTTACTTGCCAGAGATTCGACCGTCGGTATCTCTATACCTAGTTCAATCTCGTTACCGGCAATGTCTTTACTCGTTCTGTAATACATCTTCTTGCAAAAAACTCCTTAGTCACTTTCCTTGCAAGCTACTTGTGATGTGTATTACCGAGAGGGCCCAGATATACCTCTCCGATACACAGAGTGACAAATCCCAATCTCGATTCACACCAACTCAACAGACACCTTCGGAGATACCTGTAGAGCATCTTTATGATCACTCAGTTACGTTGTGACGTTTGATAGCACACAAGTTATTCCTCCGGTATCCGGGAGTTGCATGATCTCATGGTCGAAGGAACATATATTTGACATTAAGAAAGCAGTAGCAATAAACTGAACAATCATATGATATGCTAACGGTTGGGTCTTGTCCATCACATCATTCTCCTAATGATGTGATCCCGTTTATCAAATGACAACTCATGTCTATGGTTAGGAAACCTTAACCATCTTTGATCAACGAGCTAGTCTACTAGAGGCTCACTAGGAAAACGGTATTTGTTTATGTATCCGCACATGTATTTAAGTTTCGGGTCAATGCAATTCTAGCAAGAATAATAAACCTTTATCATGATTAAGGAAATATAATAATAACCATTTTATTATTGCTTCTAGGGCATATTTCCATCACAATATAGCGATAAAAATTTATATTATAATTGAAAAATATATTCTCTAGTCAATATTAGATCAGATTTTGATTAGGCTAATATGTGGATAGATATGCGCTTTTTATCTGAATAGTATGTACTATTCACTAGGTAGGACACTATTCACAATAGTGTTTACTATTTAATACACTATTTGGAATAGTATTCACTATTCATCGGTATATTTAATTCAATATGATTATTTGCACATTCTAACTTGACTATTTCTTTGACGCAGGATCTATTATGGCTCGCGAGGCAAATAATTCGAGCGATAGTGTGCGCAGTGGTGTAAAATACTACTCAGTACTCACCATATTTTTTCATTATGTTGTATCAAATGTAGCTAGTTACGTTCACTTAGCAGTTTTAATTGCAAATTTACGCGTAAATTCTTATCGTCTTCCCAGGCAGTTTCACCTGCAAGGAACACTTCTCTACGGCCACAAGGTTCTCATTCAAACGCCACTCTTGGCTACACAGATAACTACACACGTAGAAGTTTCTCCTGTAGGATCCCTAGCATAAGAACTCGTCCCATAAATTCATAAATAAAAATACCAAGTGAAACCAAGAAACTACATCATTTCCACAACATAATTTACATATGGCTTTCCTTTCGGGAGGCCCCAAAGGGATTACACAAGCTAAAGAAAATTACCTTCTAACTACCTTCTTGAGCCTACAATGCTCTAGATATTGTGGCTCTTATTGAAGGACGAGGAACTACTACTATTACTGAGCAACGAGCTTGCTAGCTGGGTCGCAGCTCTCTGTTCTATCGATGGCTGGTTCTTCTCCGTCTGGTGTCTATCTTTGCAGCAAATGCCTCCTTTTATAGGTGAGAGAGCAGCTCTCTAGATGGCTTCTGGGAGAATGTACCTCTTTATTTTATATGTGGTAGGGTGCATGCGTGTCCTTCTAGGGTGTGGATAAGAGCGAGAGATAGTGCCCTGACAAGCTTCAATCTTTAGGAATCTTTCAAGTCATTGCTTTTTTCACGTGGGCATTGTCTCTCGGTGAATAATTGGCTGGCCTCTACGTATCAGTCTTCGCTCTTCAGCCATGCAAGTCTTCATGCGATTAGCCTTATGATAGATTGCTTCTTCTGGCTTCAAGAGTGCTTGTGCTGGTGCACACGTACATACATGCCAAAGCTTCATTACTATTTACCAGTACTATATATCATTATTATCATTTTTTATTTTTATTTTTTACAGGGGTCATCCCTGCCCATATAGTTGATAATACATTATCAATATTGGAGGTGGTTATATTTAGGTAATATTCCATTTAATGATATTATAAATTCTATCAACATTCGGGTCGGGTATAGGTCCTCCAAGCCCGAATATTGATAGAATTTACAATATCATTAAATGGAATATTACTGGTGAATAGTAATGAAGTTTCGGCATGTATGTACGTGTGCACCAGTTCAAGCACTCTTGAAGCCAGAAGTAGCAATCTATCAGAAGGCTAATCACATGAAGACTTGCATGGCTGAAGAGCGAAGACTAATACGCCGAGGCCAGCCAATTATTCACCGAGAGACAATGCCCATGTGAAAAAAGCAATGACTTGAAAGATTCCTGAAGATTGGAGCTTCTCGGGGCACTATCTCTTGCTCTTATCCACACCCAAGAAGGACAAGCATGCACCCTACCACATATAAAATAAATAGGTACATTCTCCCGGAAGCCATCTAGAGAGCTTCTCTCTCGCCTATAAAAAGAGGCGTTTGCTGGAAAGAGAGACACCAGACGGAGAAGAACCAGCCACTGATAGAGCAGAGAGCTGCGACCCAGCTAGCAAGCTCGTTGCTCAGTAGTAGTAGTAGTAGTAGTAGTAGTAGTAGTAGTAGTAGTAGTAGTAGTTCCTCATCCTACAGTAAGAGCCACAATATCCAGAGCATTGAAGGCTCAAGAAGTTAGTTAGAAGGTAATTTTCTTTAGCTTGTGTAATCCCTTCGAGGCCTCGCGAAAGGGACAGCCATATGTAAATTATGTTGTGGAAATGATGTAGTTTCTTGGTTTCACTTGGTATTTTTATTTATGAATTTATGGGACGAGTTCTTATGCTAGGAATCCTACAGGAGAAACCTCTACGTGTGTAGTTCTCTGTGTAGTCCAGAGTGGTATTGGAATGAGAACCTTGTGGCCGTAGAGAAGTGTTCCCTTCGAGTGGAACTGCCTGGGAAGACGACAGGAATTTACCCATAAATTTGAAACTAAAACTACTAAGTGAACGTAACTAGCTACATCTGATACAATATAATGAAAAATATGGTGAGTACTGAGTAGGATTTTACACCACTACGTACAGCGTTGGGCGGATTGTTGGCCTCGCCAGCCATAATAGATACTGCATCAAAGAAATAGTCAAGTTAGAACGTGCAAATAATCGTATTGAATTAGATATTGCGGTGAATAGTGAATACTATTCCAAATAGTGTATTGAATAGTAAACACTATTGTGAATAGTGTCCTACCTAGTGAATAGTACATACTATTCAGATAAAAAGCGCATATCTATCCACATATTAACCTAATCAAAATATGATATAATATTGATTAGAGAATATTTTTTAATTATAATATAATTTTTATCGCCATATTGTTGGTATATATATAGCGATCTTGCCTGCCCACATCTTTTTGATATTTTCAGATCAATACTTAATAGTATTCCGACTTATTTTGATTCAATTAATATTCGGGTTAAGTATAGGTCCTCCTGTGTCCGAGTAATTGATAGCAATATCAACCCAAATTTAGTAATATTTTTTGTTGTTTTTATGGGGTTTATTAAGGTGGCTACCATGTCCTGCGATATCAATGAGATCATCATATGAGAGATTGTAATCAAACTTCGTATCATGTTCTTTCTTTATTTCTTCAAATAAAATTTATTCATTTCCATTCTTATTTCTTTTAAGATTTCTTCCTTCAATCCCTTCTTCATTATCATTGATAATTCTTAAAAAACATCCATCCATACATTGATCTATATATTTCGCTGTCCAAAGGGTCAATTTCCTTTAGAAGGCCTTATTTATATGTATAATATTTTAGGGAGTCTTCTTCCTTTATATTCTTTGATCCAGATGCTTCTCCCTTTGTATTTTTAATTGTTGATGGATTGGATGTAGTGTTATCTTTGCATCTTCGCCTCTTTAACTTCTGGGTTGTTATAATAATTCTCTCTTATCACCTTTCTTGCACAAAACAATTCTTCATTTATATTATCATATTTTTTAAATGTTAAAATTCCGCTCTTCATTTCAAATCTATCTTTTCTATTATAATATCTTCCCATGCCATGTATATTCCTGGATTACTTCCATCAAACAAAATATATAATGATTCTTATTTTTGTACTTATTTTTTTATTTTGGTAAATTTCTATTCATCGTATTAAAATATTCTGGGAAGCTATCGAGAATTGATAGAATATATCTTTTTTCTTCTCTCTTAAAGGTGTGTTGAAACCAGAAATTATCTATTATGCACCATTGAATTTCATCAACGAGGATATGGCTCTTCGGTTTTAAACTGAATGTTTTGTGTGGCAATATTTTCAGCTTGTTATCTTCTCCTAAAATGAAGTATTCATTCCCAGTGGAGAGTAATCCTCTCTTCATTTCTAAAAAAATTCATGAGTGGGTCATTATGTCAGTTAAACCTAAATGATGCTTCTCGTTCATCAGTTTGACCTGACATATTTGGGTTGATGAAATTCGAACTGATATATTTAGGTTGATGAAACTACATATTTTCCCATTTATCAGTTTTACAAGAATGAAGAGAGGGTTACTCTCCACCGGGAATGAATGCTTCATTTTTGGACAAGATGACAAGCTGAAAATATTTCACATAATACATTCAATTTTAAATCAAGGAGCCATATCCTCGTTGATGAAATTCAGTGGTCCATATTAGATAATTTTGGTATCTATATACCGTTTAGAGAGAACAAAAATGATATATGTTATCAATTCTCAATAGCCTCGCAGAATATTTTAATATGATGAACAGAAACTCACCAAAATCAGCAAAAATTTAAGTACAAAAAGAAAAATCATTATATATTTTGCTTGATGGAAGTAAACCAGGAATATACATGACATGGGAAGATATTATGTTAGAAAGGATAGATGTGAAACGAAGAGGACAAGATTTAACATTTTAAAAATATTATAATTTAAATGACGCATTGTTGTGGGAAAGAAAGGTGATAAGCGAGAATTATTATAGCGATCCAAAGGCTAAAGAATATATTTAGAAGCGAAGAGGCAAAGATAAAAATGCATCCAATCCATCAACACTTAAAACTACAAAGGGAGAAGCGTCGGGATCAAAGAATATAAAGGAAGAATACTCCCCAAAATATTATACATACAAAGAATGCCTTCTAAAGGAAATATACCCTTTGGACAGCGAATATGTAGATCAATAAATTGATTTTTTTTTTTAATTATGAAAGACAATGAGAAGGAATTGAAGGAAGAAATTTTAAATGAAGTATGAACGGAAATGAATAGAAAACATGAAGAAATAAATAAAGAATGTGATCTGAAGTTGGTCATGATCATATGGATATCACAGGACATGGGTAGTCACCTCAATAATGCCCACACAAAACCAATTAAAAATATTACCGAATTTGAGTTGATATTCCTATAAATTGTTAGACGTGGAGGACCTATACCCGATCCAAATATCGATAGAATCTAAATAAATAAGAAATCGAGTATTGATATGAGAATATAAAATATATGGGCAGGGAAGACCCAAAAAATATATGAAAAGACACATCATCACCAGGCATGCATCCAAATGCATCTTTGCATGCGTACAGGCAACCATTCGCATACTGGAAGACACGCAAGAAGGCTGCAATATTCCTGAAAATAATCTCCAAGACACAATCATGACGCGCAGCTAAATCTCAAAAGGAAGATAGGGCTACCCTCATTTGCTGCCAAGACACAAAGGCTGCACCAAAATTATGGCCTCGGAAAAAGGGCTACAAATGGCTGCAAAGCCTATAAAGCCTAAAAGACCTATAGACTAGGTGCATGATGGCCAAGAAGAAAGAAGAGGGAAATTATGCAGGTGAATTCTCCCAGAAGCTATCCCAAGGGCTGCTCTCGTGTGTATAAAAGGAGGCACTTGCTCCAAAGTGAGGCACCAGATGTAGAAGAATAGCCAAAGATAGAGCAAAGAGTTGTGACTCAGCTAGCAAGCTCGTTTCTCTGTTCCCGAACGGGAAAACAGTATGTAAGGCTGCTGCCAGTGCATCGGTGCTTAGATGAGGTGCTAAGCACATTAAATAGCTTAGCAACTATACTCCCCAATGCATAGGTGCTTAGCTTATAGTAGCTAAGCTTGCTGCATTTAATGATTTTGCAACTAAAGCTTTTCATGTATTGGTGGGCTTCCTTTCTTTAAATGTTTTGTCTAGTTCACGCGCTTAACATTGTTTCTTCCTGGGGTCACCACATCCATCTCTCTCGTCTTAAATAACTTGCCACGTCAGATTTTTTGCCTACGTGGAAGGCTTAGCACCTGTACAAGGTGAAGCATTGGGAGGGGCCTAAGCTATATTGTGGACAGGATCGATCCATGCGGTAGCCTATTAGTACCTTTTTGGGAAAGGACCTTATAATGTATCTAAATCGATCAAATGAACCTGCCCGAACTTAGTTCGTGTCTCCCCCTTTTCCATCTTTTGTACTACTGCTCCAGCCAAATCTGCAGGCTTGTTCCTGGATTAGATATATATGAATTCCTCTCTTGTTTTGAAGTGATGCATTGGTGTATGTGAGAGTAATACCTGCAGATTACGAATTGGACAATGCCAAGCTTCTGTTTAGAATAGTGTAGAACAAAGTTTTCTTCTTAATTATGTAATCTTCAAGGTACATATACAAATGTTGAGCCCCTGTGTCTATGGGAGAGAAATGTACAGAAACAATCGGTTCTTTAGAATCGTTGGGCAACAACAAATGTTATCATGGTGTTATTTGCACTTCTTACAAGTTTTGTTGTTTAACAGAAGTTAAAAAAAAGATTTAACAGAAGTTTGGATGATGTACTTAGCATCTGTTCATCAATCGCCTGAAATCTGGAGCATTTTAAACATAAATTTCACAAATCAATTGTATTGAGAATGCAGATTTTTTTTCCTGGATCTATGATGTACTTGGCAACTTAATTCTTAGTAACTCAGAAAAGAAAAATTCAGAGAAGGGCAACAAAAACTATAGCAGGCTGATTAGCTAAATTCAGTGAATTGAACAGCAGCAGCAGAACGAATGACGCAAAACATGACCGTACTCACCGCCGCATGCACAGCGCCCATTCGAATGCACCGCGTAATGGATGCTCAGCCACCGCACGCTCGACGTGGCCTTGGTGGCAGCGGAGGGCGCGCAGGCGCTTCAACTAGATCGAAGGAGTCCGTCGCCGTGGAGCTGCGGAGACTGGCTGGAGTGGTGAGACGGTCTCCGGGTGGATGTGGTGGGTTGGTTGCTTTGGTTTGGTCCAGCCGTAATAAAGGGTTACGTGAAGAAGTGGTAGAGACTGTAGTGGGCGGCGGATGATTGATGATGAACTGCAGCAAAGCAGTGAGCTTTATGCCCCATCAGGATATGTGTACAAGTGGAAGAGACTGTACTAGATGGTGAATGATTGACGATGAACTGTAGGAAATTGAACTAGTGGACCTGCCTTTATTTGTGTACCCCGCTTTCATGGACAACTTTTATGCACGCGTGCTGCCTTTGTCTATAGAACCATCATGGAACCTATTCCTAGTTATATCCATTTTCACCTAGCTAAGCGACCGGTCTGAAAATTTCTGGCTCATGTTGGTTTAGCCAGCTGTTCAGTTAACCAGAGCATTTGCAAAGCAAATGGTGGTAACCAAAGTGACTCGTGAGCTTTCTTTAATTTTCCATAAAAGAGATTTCCACCGGATTTCATGAAGTAAATAGTTATTTTAAATAGGGTATTCCTTCGTCCTCTGCATCATTGTGATGCACACAACCACATCTATTAAAAAATCAAGTTTCTACAATCAATACAATCCAACAAGCCAAAGTGTAAAAAAAAAAAAGCTACAACGGGCGAAACTAGGAATATATATGCTTACACACATAGCCTATTAATGGCCGTTATCTAAACCGGTTCAATGTCTCACGTGCTGCCGTCACTCAACAGTTGCACCAAAATTTCATAAGATTCTACTCCCTTCGTCCCAAAATTCTTGTCTTATATTTGTCTAGATACGGATGTATCTATATATGTAAACGAATCTAAGACAAAAATTTTGGGACGGAGAGAGTACATGCTAAAGTAAGGACATACAGAATGATCATGTGCTCTCGAAGTAACCTCTATTTTTTATATCTTCACGCTGTTAAAAGCACAATCATTACGACAATGCCATAGCTCTTAAAGTAAAGCACATACAGGATTCACCCCATCCAACCAGTTTCCAAACAAATTGGCTATACTAATAGGCGGTGGTAGGTTGAACACTATGTATCATACGCCACAAGAGGGCGGCACACGCGCAGGAGATTAAAAAAGGTGGTGATTTATTTGTTCCTCATACAACAATGTTTAATACCTTGCCAAATGATCCTTCTGTAGGATTGCCCACCTATGCATAAATGACATGACAATCTTTATCTTGAGCGGCACTCTGGATTTCCAAATATGCTTCGGACAAAAAAAAACTGGTCCGATATTTATGAGGTCCGCATACAAAAATTTAACCGAGACAACCCCAGAAGAAGGTAAATCGCCATTGAAAAGAATGTGGTTTGTTAGTTAAGCTGATCGCCGTCGACATGCACACTAAGAGCAATTCCAATGGGCCGACTCATTTCGTCCGCCTGCATCCGTTTAGGTCGGCGCGGACAAAAGTGGCGGCCCAATGCGCCGACCCAAACCCAAATCACATTCACGTCGCGTCCGCGCTGACGCATTTGCGGTCCAAATTTGCGCCCCAAATGCGTTGGCGCGGACGCCGAACGGACGCTTCGCGCGCCTTCTCGCTGTCCGCCGCGTCCCCACATGGCGGCTGTCCAACTACCCGCTGCCCACGCGGTCAGCTTAATTTATGACCACGGGCCCACGCGTCGGCGACGGCGCTCGTCCTTTTTTAAACCGACCGTGCGGCGGGGCCGTCCTCATCCAAACTCGCCGTCCACATCTGGCAAGCTTTGCTCCCCCGTCGCGGGCAAACCCTAGCCACCACAACCACAGCGAGATGGGCCTCTTCTCCGGCGCCAGCAGTAGCAAGGCCAAGGGCGAGGCCCCCGCCACCCCTTTCCCTCAGAGTTCCTCCCGCCTCCGTCGGCGCCGACGCCTCGCCGGCAGAGGCAGCGCGTGAACGTGCCAGTGCACCAGGCGGAGTGGCACTGGCAGCACCGCCAGCCTCTGTCGTACCCCGACGTGACCCTGCCGCACGACTGGCATCTGGATCCAGATAGGATCCCAGTGCCGGCGGCGCCGCGGATGGCTAGGGCTCACGCGGAGGAGGTGCGGCACCGGCGGGCGCTGCTGACGCCGGAGCAGCGCCGCGAGGCCACCTACGCATCCGACTCGCCCAACTGGGCGAGGTGGTTCGCCTTCGAGCACGAGGAGGCGAGGCGACGGGGCGTGCGCGAGGTCGACCGAAGTTTGCCGCCGCCGCCGCTCGTCGTCCGCGAGGAGGACCAGGCGGCGGAGGATGCCTACCAGGCGGCCCTTGCGGCCGTCTACCGGGAGAGCGAGGAGGACGAGCGGCGCAGGGCGGAGGCGGCGGAGGAAGAGGAGGCTCGGTACGAGGCGACAATGGCGCAGGCACTTGCCCTCTCCGCGGCGGGCGACTGCGTGGTGCCGCTGGTGGCCCCGCCGTCCCCTCCCCGATGCCGCGTCAAGCCGCAGCCGCAGCCTGAGCCAGAGCCGCCCCCATCGAGCGCTACGTCTGGACGGGAGTAGTGCGCGAGTGGGTACGCGCGCCGCCGGTCTGGGTGGGAGCGATGCCATTATGCACCGACTGCATATGTTGGTGATTATTTTTTTGAATGGTTTTTCCTGCCTTTTTTATTTGTTCATTTTTGTGTTAAATACTTTCTACATTTTAGAGAAAAAAACTGGGATTTCAAAAATAATCATGAATTATAAAAAAATGTTCTTGATTTAAAAAATGATCTTAAATTTTCTAAAATGTTCATGAATTTAGGAATGTTCCAAAATGTTAAAATATTCATGATTTCATAAAACATTGTTCGATTTAAAAATATGTTCAGGGTTTTAATAAATGTTCATGAAATTTAAAAACATCCATGATTCTCGAAAATTGTTAACAGATTTTAAAACACTTGCATTTATAAAATCTTCCCGGATTAACAAAATGATTTTGCAATTCAAAAAATGTTCAGAGATATAGATGGAAAACGAATAGAAAAGAAGAAGTAAAAAGGTTAAAAATCAGAAGAAAACATGCATAAAACTGGAAACGAGAACGATGAAAAAAGAAAAGAAGTGATGGGAATAGACACAAAAATTGTTTACTGGGTGCATGTAGCGCTGCAGTTCATTCGGGGTACATGTTTGGTCGACCACATCTATCGACCTATTTGCAGAATAGAAATGTGTGCACGCACGCACGGTCTGACCAAATTTAGTGTTTTGCACCTTTTGGGAAAGTTAAGCAAGATTTGACACTGCATTGAAAAAAATTAGTGACCTGACCCTTTTCCTACCGCCAGGGTCAATGACAGTACGGTATAACTGCCTACCGTCGAGTCCCGTGGCGGTTGGGTTAGCGGCAGTCACCATCATCTGGTGGGTGGGGCTGTCGTGGAGTAACGTCCTACCGCCATACATGCGGGTAATAGGTATGTAAACCCTACCACCAAGTTGGCTAGCGGTAGGGAGGAACCCCACCCCCACCCCCACCCCCTAAAAAACACGAAACCCATAATGTATCTAGGGAGAAGAAAATTGTGCGGCATGCAGTGCAACCCTACCAGCAACTGTCCTGACAGTAGGCTATGCAACCCTACCACTAACAAGCCCGGCGGTAGGTGGGTATTAGTACTGTATCTGAAACTCAATATTTTTTTGCGGCAGGGTGTGAAAACCTCCCGCCAGTGACTACGGCGGCAGTGTCCTGTTCCATTCCAATTGTGATTTTATTTATGCAAAACTTGATCATTTCAATTCAAAATTTTCATCACACGGTAATATAGTTTGCAAAATAAAATATTAGGATCTCACATATCATAATATACATCACACATCGATATAAAGGATAGTTCAACATATCAAACATAGCAAATATACTATATCAAAGCTCCCTAGGAATGGAGGCCTCTCATTCAATTGAGGTCACCAATTTGGAATTAGGTCATCGATTTTGACCTGGTCAACAATCTCTCACTTAATTCTTTTAATTCACTGTGCTATCTAATTTTAGAGCTCGCTCGTTGCATTGAGAAATTCAATTGGGTTTGGTTCATGATTTTGACTGGGTCAACAATTTTTTAAATCATTTGGAAGCAGCTGGCCTTATAAAAACATATCAACCCCACGCACCCTCTCATCACCCAGAAAAAAGAAGGCCACCACCGCAAAAAATTCCCCCCCATAAGTATGAGTTGATTAGTAGACAACACGAAGTCACACCGGGAAAGGTCTACCAAAACACCATGTTGTATGAATATAAAAAGGAAAACACACTCCATTATCTTCCACACTGACCAAAACAAATACTCACTTCATTCTAAAATATAAGGTGTTTATTTAAAAGTCAAATTTTCTTTAACTTTGACCAAGTTGGGAGCCAAAAATATCGACATCCATAATATTAGATAAATAAAATATGGAAATTCATTTCTTGATGAATCTATAAAGAAAATTTGATATTATCGATATTGATATACGTCTACACAAATGTGGTCAAACTTAAAGAGGTTTGACTTTTCAAAAAACAATAATACACCTTATATTTTGAAATAGATGGAGTAAATAAATTATAAAATCCAATAACATCAATGGCACAGGAAAGCGCACCCATCCCTTCTAGTAGGTTTACACGTCCAACGTAGCAAATAGTTTAGCCAAACGATGATAGCAAGTAGTTCGACATAGCCAACAAGTTCTCGTTCACAGCTCAACACAAAGCAAATAGTTCTATCACTTGGTCTTTCTCCTCCTCTTGGTGATGCGCTCCTCATTCCTATTCGAGCGAGTCTCTTGTGTTGTTGTTGTTGTTGTTGTGCGACGAGAAGTATGCTCCCTCGGAAACGGGAGTGGACTATTCCACTGCTTCTTTGGCTATTTCCCCCTTTTGTCATGGGTCGGCTGAATGAGTGGAGGTCCGTCATCCTCATCGTACTCCTCCTCGCCACCCCCTTCCTCTTCTCCCCTGGCTTCTCCCTCGGCTTGGTCCTCATCTTTCTCATCCTCCTCAACAATGAGAGACGACGAGGCGGCATGCCTAGAGGAACCTCTGCTGGCATGGTTCGATGAAGCGACAGTACGTGTCGACGGTCCAGGAACATGCACATCAGCCGAGCTAACATACCCAAGCATGTTCACTAGCTTGTGACAACGGTTGATGAACTTCTGCAATAACAAAAACAAAAACATGATATGGATCAAGTTTATGGTTATGGATCTATTAGTGACAAATATTATAATAGATTATGATTATGCCTAGTAGGCTCAAATTAAGTGACAAAAACATGACATGGACCAATGTTGTGGTTACTCGAACATATGGCTAGGAGTCTCAAACTTACCTTTGTCACTTTCCTTAGCTTGCTGTCATATTCCGCGGTCCCAGTGCAAAAATGCTTCAGTTCAGCCCGGAGCCTGCAAATGTCCCCATCATGAATAAGCTAGTGACAATGACTACAGTAGATTCCTCTCAAAATGTCGTCTCGAAACAATTGAACACAACTCAAACTATGTTCATTAGAGGTGCATACTCCCTAAATTCACCTTCGGTTTGGCATTATGGCTTCATCCTGGGGTCATCCGCATGTACTGATGCGATATCCGCTGCCGTCCACTATGGCCTCAGACGCACACGGTACTTTACCCATCATCATATCAACTTAGATGTTGATCGTACGCCCCCCAGTCAACCATTGCCCTCTCTCCGTCTTTGCGATACCTCCATTCGTCCCACGCTTTCGCGTACTCCGTGTGCTCTTTTCCCATGTCCGATATCGCCTGACAATTATTCCTACTCTTCCTGCAAGGCATAAGAAACAATAAAACATAAAAAATAATAAAAACAACAAACAATACGAAAACATGATACTAAAGATTAATGCCCTCACCAGTGAAGTTCGAAACCACCAGTGTCCGTTTCCGCCGGTGGTGTGTTAAAATTTACCAAATTGCAAGGCCACGCGTTGTGGAACGTGCCACTCAACATCGTATATGCATATCAATGGGACAATAGTCCGCCATATAAGCTTGTTCCGAGTGCACATCTCGTTCATCTTGAAAACCCATCTCTCTCGTGATACGGACATCAGTTAACATGCAGAAAGATTGGTAAGTAACCATGAAAGTGGCTACAAGTAAACACTAGCAAGAGGTTTACATGGTGATATGTTAGGTTGTCCAGCTCGTTGGTGAAGACCTTGTACAATGCAATGCTCTTGCCTGTGAGACTTTAACCCAGTCCAAAGAGTACACGATGGTCGGGTATCGAGTATTGTCACCTTCTTCGTTATAATTCTTAGGACGACCCACCGGCAACCACTCCCACATCCAAATAGAGAGGGCCCAGACACATCCACACATACCAGACGTAGATCTGGTCCTCTAACATGTGTCGTCCAGCTACAAATGCCAATTCATGATTAGATGACACAATTCAAATAAGCATACATACATCCATAAACGAATATTGAGATAGCTTCTTACCGAATGGTATAGGTACGCAAGGCCGACAGACCCCGGATGTACCCAGCCTCCCAGTCGGCCAGGAAGTCCAGATACATCCATAGGGCAGTGTCCCTTGATCTATCTGGAAACATGACCTCTGTCAGGAGATACCACAAGTAGGCCCTCGCGTACTGCTCCATGGCCGGTGCGTCGACACCTTGCGGGCATCCAGACCGGTTGGCACGGAGCCTTATTAGTGGTATACCAGATGTTCGGTTATCCACCACGTCGTGGGCCTCATCACGGATAGAGGCGGGGCAATCACTGATGAGGGGGACAACCCTCTCCCACCATTTGTTCCTCTCCACTCGCCAATGAGAGCCAGGCCCTGGAGCGGTAGGGTTGTAATCATGCCGAAGTATTCGAGGGTCATCACCATCTCACCCCATGGGAGATGGAAACCATACATCTCGGGCCGCCAATGGTCCACCAAGGCTGTGAGAGCTGAGTGGACGAGCGTCGACGACACATGCTTAAACTGAAGCACAAATGGCAGCAACCTGGCTCTCCTGAAGTATGGCTCGAAGCAGTGGTCATATTGCATCTGGCGGACCTTCGTGTGAACCCTCATACGCAATGGTGGTAGCATCTTAAAAAAATTAGATGAAAATAGTTAGTAACTTACTTTTGCAAAGCCAATCTTTTTGTAAGTACTAGATCATAGTTATTACCACTCGATTCTCCATAAAACGCGTGCGATGACCGTTGTCGAACGCTGAGTCAAGCATGGTGTACTTTGTACCGAAGTTCGGATCAAGGGTTCTCCTAAAACAATTGCCAATTCAAGTTAAATTTTTGACGACAACATTTATTTATCAACATTCATTCTATATGCATATAATCCACTAATATAGTACTAACTAAAGAAAATAAATCTAATCAACTAATATCAACAACATTCAATCATCAAATGTCAACATCATTCATTCAACAATATCATTCATCATCAACATTGAAATGTGCATGTATGCATATGAATCATTTATCAACATTTGAATAACCCTCACATTCAAATGTTCTAAATAAAGCTATAATCAACATCGGCATATGCTACAACCATCATGTAACACCCCGAGAATCATGCTACAGTAAACTCCTGCTAATGATGCTATGTCATCATGTTTTTCTAAGCCAAATTGCCTCTTGATAAAAACAAAGTCAATTTAAAATTCAAATAACAAGGCAAATTCTTATTTCTTCAATCGCCAAATAAAAATGTTCGTTAGGTTGCCAATTTTCATTACCTAATTGTCATGATGAAACCAATCTCATTTGGTTTCCCAAAATGCCCCTGGTTTTAAAACAGTGGCCCTGGAACACTTTTCCAGCCTTTTTAAATGTCAGTAAACTTCAGGTGAATTCCAAACTGCCTCAAACTTCTTGTTCCAACTCAGTATATTGCAAGGTATTTAATGTGGCTACTTGCACATTTTACAAAAAATCAGTTGGTGCCCTAACTAATCCAAGTCAGCAACTCAATTAAAAAAATGAGAAAAATGGGCTGAAACTTACCTGGCCTGTGGCCCAAGACAACCCAGCCCAGCCTTTCCCCGGTCCTGTTCCCCTCCCCCTGTTCACTCGACCGAGGGCGCGCGCCCGCGCGTCGCCGCCGGACCAGCTCACCGTCCCGCGCCTCGCTAGTGCAGCGAGGGGATAAGACCGACACCGCGGCCGCCTAATATTTCCCCTCGCCCACTCCGCCTCTCCCTCTCCCCACCAGATCCTCCTCGCCCAGATCTGCCACTTCCTCTCGACGCCGCCATGGCCTCGCCACCGTGAAGCTCGCAGCCACCGAGCCCCGTTCGCCTCCCCGACGTGCTCACCGGATTCCTCATCGTCGTCCACATTGCCTACGCCATCGGGGTCGAGCCGAGCGCCTCTCCTCCGACCGGAACGCGCTCGTCTTCAACCTTCGGATCGCCGGCGTTCGTCGCCTATTCCGGCTACCTCGCGCCCTCCCCGAGCTCGCTGCCACTCCCTACGGCTCCGTTGTGAGCTCCCGCTTCTCCTCCCCCTCTGCATTAGCTCGCCCGCGTTTCGCAGCCACCGATGCCACCGACGACCGAACACTCCGCCGCTCGTGCTTGTTGCCGGCGTAGCCACGGTGACCTTTGGGTTCCGTGCGAGCCACTTTCACACTCATCGCGTCGCGTAGAGGCCGTCTGGCCATTTAATTGCTCGCCCGCATCACCATTCGTCATCGCACCCGAGCGCCGCCGTCCGCCGATGAGCTCACCGTCGTTGCTACGGTGCTCCTCCGGCCACGCCTGCCCTCTACCTGCTGCTCCTGCGCTGATGCCGTTGGTTCACCGCTGCCTCGCTGCGGCTCGCGCACGACCGCCGCTCGACCCACCCGCAGCTTGCCTCGCTGCAACCCGCATCGGCGGCCCTCCTCCTCACCCCGCGCTCTCGCGCCTGCCGCTGCTCGCCTGATGTCGCCGCTGCCTCCGCCCGCTGCTACCGCCGGCAGCCGCGCCCCAACCATCCCTCCTCGCTGGCTTCGCACCCCTCCCGCTCACCCCTGCTCGCGGCTGCGCCAGCCGGCTAGCCTCGCCACGCCTGTGGTCGCCGGCGCGCACATCGCTTCAATCCGGCCTCTGTGTCAGTGGCTACCAGGCCCCTGGCCTTTAGATTAGGCGCTAACACCCCCCCCCCAATTAACTAATGGGCCCCCATCACTAATTAAAAGGTTAGGTTATTTTTACTAAAAGGTGATACTTACAGATGGGCCCCACATGCTAACTAAGTTAATTAAGACAATTAAAGACACTGTTAATACTGGAGTCAATAACAGGTGGCCCCCCTGGTCAGTTGACCAGTCAACAGTCCACTGTTGACTGCTGACTAGGCAGTCAATAGGGCCCCACCTGTCAGCCTCATTGTGCCTCTGGCTGGGTACACTTCTGGGTACCCATAGCCTTTTCCCTTTTAATTTTTGAATTAGTTTAAAATTACAGAATATTGTTTGAACTTTCAAAAGTCATAGAAAATAAACCGTAACTCGGATTAAAATGTTTTATACATGAAAGTTGCTCAAAAATCCAACGAATCAGAATACGCGGTCTGTTCATCTGTCACATGCCCCTAGCATGTTGAACATGGGACTTTTCCCCTCTTTTCCTCTGTCCGGAAAATGCCAAACACCGGAAAACCCTCTGGATGTTTTCCCTCTCTGTCTGTAACGCGTAGTACTGCGTTAGAACGCCCCTAGTTCTGCTTTTCGTCATGTCATGCTTAGTGGTACCTCTGTTTGCTATCTATTTACTGTTTCTCCCCCCTCTTCTCTCCAGTAGACCCCGAGACTGATGCTGCCACTGTGATCGACTACGTCGATGACGACCCTTCTTCCCTTTTCAGCGGAGCTTCCAGGCAAGCCCCCCCTTTGATGATCCTAATATCGCCCATTCCATTCTCTCATGCTTGCATTAGATTTTGCTACTGTAATTGATTGCTCCTATTCTGATGCATAGCCTGCGTTTGTAACCTGCTTATCCTAAACTGCTTAGTATAGGTTGGTTAGTGATCCATCAGTGACCCCCACCTTGTCCTTGTTGCCCCTGCTTTATCATCGACGACTCGATCAACGTGATCGATGACCAGAGCCCGACACCTCACATCACATCACGCCCCTTTTGTGGCTCGACTCTGGAGAGTTACCATCGAGTGCTGATGGTGGTACCTCATACATCACTCCTGATGAGATCTCTGTAGTGTAGCTATTCGGTCGTGGTCATCAAGGGTGATTCCCCCTTAACCTCTTCCGATACGACTCTGTCGTGCAACCCCTCAAGTGTGAACCTCGAGGGTGGTTCCTCTTACATTCACCTTGATGATTACATCGAGTGGAATCCACCGAGGGTGGTTCCTCAGGGTTCCCCTTGGTATTAGACACACAGCTACTATGGTCACTATGCTTTACACTGAACCATGTTACTAAAGACGGGTCGGCCCTGAGGGGTACCTGCATGAGCTTAATTGCGAGGGATGTGGAGTCGGGTTGACCTGGAAGGTGCCCGCGAGATAATTATGAGGCATGGCCGGGCATTCTTAGCCCTTGCCGCAAGTCCTCGAGATGGGGCGATGGGGTCACATCCATCATGAGTCTCTGCTCGTTACTGCGTGCTCCTAATCCACTACGATTTGGATATTTGATCCGAGGGGCCTCTGGCCTGATAGCACTCACCATCAGGTTGGCATAGTATGGGCATTCTGCGCCCTATGCATCAGCCGAAGCTTAATAGACGTCATGCGACTGAGCGGCACGCGCCAGGTTGGACAGGCCGGGTAAGAACCCACCTTTTTTAAGGAGGAAGCTAGGTCTGCTCACCGGCCGCGTACGCAACATGCAGGAGTTCCCGGGGCGATGGACCAAGACCCCTGGGGGCATAGTGATGAGGACATGTACCTAGGTTAGGGTAATAGACTTGATCTAGACACCCTTCCCAAGGACACTGCCCTACAGTCAAAGACATTCAAAAGACAACAACTTCTACCGACTGCAATCACCTCAGGATGCAACCCACTCGACCATGGGTTCCACTCGGATAATCCAGTTCCATTCGACCAGGATACAATCATTCGACCATATCAGAAACCACTCGGAGTACAGAAGATCTAAGGCCACTCTGGATGGCAACGGTCAGGCGTTCACTCCGTAGTCTTGGTGATCATTTATATGAATTTAATGCTGACGTTACCAGTTACGTCCCCTCTTTATGTACATTGAACCCTATGTAACGGAGGATGGCTGGGGTCCTAGCGCACTTTATATAAGCCACCCCCTCCTCTGGGACAAGGGTTCGCACCCCCTGTAACTTCACGCATAATCCAATCAACCGAGCCTCCGGGCACCGAGACGTAGGGCTGTTACTTCCTCTGAGAAGGCCTAAACTCGTAAATCTTGCGTGCACAACTTCACCGTAGCTAGGATCTTGCCTCCTCATACCTACTCCCCATTCTACTGTCAGACTTAAAACCACGACAGTTGGCACCCACCGTGGCGCAGGTGTCTTAGGGACTTACCGGTGCAGTTGCAGTTTTTCCGATTCCCATCATCATGGTTTCTGGTGGCGGTTTGGCTGAAGGCCGCGAGTCCGTCTCGGCGCGCTCGTCTTCATCGCCGATGACTCCGCCTGGCTCCAGGAGGACCCCCTCGACGTCGAGACACTCCCCGTCCGCGAGGCGATGCACTTTTGCATGTGCCTTTGTGGCGTCCTACTGCGGCAGCCGTCGACCCAGTGTCGGTCGGCTCCCGCGGTATCTTCGCTCCCCGCTGTTCGTTGTCGCAAGCGATCCGGTCGGTCTCGGCTTCAGCGGTGGGTGAAGCACGCGGTGGCACGCTATTCGGCCACCCCTCAAGTCACGGCAATCGAGCCAGACGAATCTCTCTACGACCTGTTCGATCTGTCGACTGGCTCCGTCGAGACCCTGTCCGAGTGCTACAGCAGTGACCCTGCAGCAGAGGTCCTGATGGTCGACACGCCACGCAGCCCGCCTGGCATGCGTCGCAATGGTGGCGGCGACGGCGGCGGTGATCCGTCACGTGTTCACGAAGAGTACCACCCCGAAACTCTCTCTTCGCAGCAGAGGGAGGAACTTCACCGCCGCAACAAGGAGGCTCTCCACACGCCCATCGTCGGAGAGACCTCTGAGGCTCGGGCCTTGGAGGCAGCGCGCCAAGCCACTCTGGCTGAGTGCACTCGACTGGAGAACCTTCAGCACGCACTCGACGAACGTGCTCGGCAGCAGATCCCTAAGTCCAGTCGACGGCGGCAATTGTTCCCGCCTCAACCTCAGGTATACCGTACTCCGATTCAGAATCTTACATCTGCAGCCCGTATAGCAGAGTCTATTCAGTCGTCCTAGTCGGAGGCTGAAAGAGGTTTGATGCAGATCCGGGCTTTGCTCCGGGCAGCAGGAGAACAGAACACAGAAGTGTCACAGTCACGGAACAGAATCCATAGCAGGTCTGTGGTGGCCGATACAGTCCAGTCGGCTCACAGCCCTAGATCGTCTCAGCGGCATGAAGGGCGAGGGCATTGTCAAGAGCAATATTTGGGTCGGAACCATGAGCAGTATGATCATCGACTCGGTCGTGATGACCGCCGTCGAGTGCCTACGCCCCCTCCAAGGGGAGGATCATATGTGCCCCGGCATTATGATGACAGGCGCCCGTACAGCGATGAGCGGAGGTTGCCAGTCGACCCAAGAGAGCCGGGGTTTGATGCGAGGTCAATTTTGGTGCAAGGTCTGGTCGAGAGGAACCGAGCACACAGAGAAGGGCAAGACAGAGATCGCCCGAGTGGAAGCAGAGTACATGTTTCAGGTCCCGAGTGTTTTAGCAGAGCCATCAGAGCTGCTGAGATCCCTCCCAACTTCAGGTTGGCGACTGGGGTTAGTAAGTTTACCGGTGAGTCGAAGCCTGACACTTGGCTGGAAGATTACCGAGTGGCTGTATAGATCGGTGCTGGAAATGATGAGGTAGCTATGAAGCATCTTCCTCTGATGTTAGAAGGTTCAGCCAGAGCATGACTGAATTAGTTGGCCCTAGGCAGTATATTCAGCTGGGAAGAGCTAGCCCGAGTGTTTGTCAGAACATTTGAGGGTACTTGCAAACGACCAGCAGGGTTGGCAGAATTGCAACATTGTGTACAAAAGCCGAATGAGACTTTGAGAGATTACATTCAGAGGTGGACCACTTTGCATCACACAGTGGAAAATGTATCTCAGCATCAAGCAGTTTGCGCTTTCAAGGAGGGCGTCCGGTATCAGGAGCTTAACCTAAAATTCGGTCGAACGGGAGACATGACTCTGACCCAAATGATGGAAATAGCCACTCAGTACGCCAACGGTGAAGAAGAGGATCGACTCCGCAGTGGAAAGGCAAACCAGTCGCCCAAGACATCGGAGGAGGTCGGAAGCAGAAATGCAAAGCTGAGCCAGCAGGTGGTGAAGCTGCAGCAGTTGTGACTCAAGGAAAATTTAAGGGGAATCCCAAAGGGCCCTGGATCCCTAAGAAGGTGAAAGATCAAGTAGGAAATGATGTGTTGGATTCGCCATGTCACATTCACACCAAGAAGGATGAAGAGGGTAATCTGATTTATCCTAAACACACCACTCGAGAATGTCGGCTCCTGATCCAGCAGTTCCGAGAGAAACAGTCCAGTGAGAAGGAAAAGGAGTCTGATAAGGATGAGGACAAGGAAGAAGATGATGATGGTTTTCCCAACGTCAATTCCAATTTGGTGATTTTTGCTGACATTGAAAGCAAAAGTCGACTGAAGGTCATCAACAGGGAAGTAAACATGGTTTCTCCGGCAACACCAACATATTTGAAGTGGTCCAAGACTCCCATCACATTCGACCAGTCCGACCACCCCCGGGAGGCAAGCGTTGGTGGTCGAACCAGTCGTTGGGGGCACCCGACTGACCAAGGTCTTGATGGATGGAGGCAGCGGCTTAAACATTTTGTATGCTGAGACTCTCCGAGGGATGGGCATTCCGATATCCAAGCTCAGCAAAAGTAACATGTGATTCCACGGAGTCATCCCTGGGAAGAAAGCCGATTCACTCGGCTAGACCACTCTTGACGTGGTTTTCGGTGATTCGAACAATTACCGTAAGGAAAAGTTGACATTTGAAGTTGTGGATTTTCACAGTCCTTATCATGCTATCTTGGGCAGAACTGCGTATGCTCATTTCATGGCTCGACCATGTTACGTATACCTCAAGCTGAAGATGCCTGGCCCTAGGGGCGTGATCACAGTCACTGGTAATCGGCAGCGAGCAGAAGAGTGCCTCGAAAAGGGCTCAAAGATTGTTGATGAACAAATGGCAGCAGTTGAAATGGAAGAATACAAGCAGACTGCAGATCCGAGTGATTTACTGAGAGCTAAGAAGCCTGCTTCAGATTCTGCATTTCAGTCGTCCGGTGAAACAAAATCAGTTCATATTCACCCGACCGATCCCAGTGCTGCTCCGACTCATATCTCGACAACACTGACGGCAAATAGGAAGAAGCGCTCATCCAGTTCCTCCGTGAGAACTAGGACATATTCGCATGGAAACCTTCTGACATGCCTGGTGTACCCAGGGGACTGGCTGAGCACCATTTGCGAGTCGACCCGAAGGCAAAACCAGTCAAAGAGCATCTCCGACGGTCCGCCGTGGAGAAGAGAAAGGAAATTGGCGAGGAAGTGGCCCGGCTTCTGGCAGCTGATGTCATGATGGTTCCCAAGAAAGATGATTCACTCCATATGTGTATCGACTTCAAGCATATCAATCGGGCCCGCCCGAAAGATCACTTCCCTCTTCCCCGCATCGATCAGATACTCGACTCGACTGCGGGATGTGAGCGGTTGTCCTTCCTGGATGCTTATTCCGGGTACCATCAGATCCGACTGTATGGACCTGATGAAATAAAAACAGCTTTATCACCCCATTCGGGTGCTTTTGCTATGTCACCATGCCCTTTGGTCTCAAGAATGCTGGTGCCACATTCATGCGCATGATACAGAAGTACCTGCTCACTCAAATCAGTCGGAATGTGGAAGCATACATGGAAGACATCGTGGTTAAGTCGCGTAAAGGTTCCGACCTGCTGACTGACCTCGCTGAAACCTTTGCCAATCTAAGGAGATATGATATCAAGCTCAATCCGTCGAAGTGTATGTTTGAAGTTCCAGGTGGCAAGTTACTCAGTTTCCTCATTTCCGAATGTGGGATCGATGCAAACCCAGAGAAGGTTGGTGCAATCCTCCGAATGAAACGCCCTATGCGTGTACACGACGTTCAGAACCTTACTGGTTGTTTGGCTGCTTTGAGTCGATTCATCTCTCATCTCGGTGAAAAGGTATTGCCTCTTTACCGATTGATGAAGAAATCTGACAAGTTTGAGTGGACTCCTGAAGCTGACGCGGCGTTTGCAGAGCTCAAAACCCTGCTTTCCACCCAGTCGGTGCTTGCTGCTCCAATCAGCAAAGAGTCTTGACTGCTTTATATTGCAGCCACTGGACAAGTTGTCAGTACAGTACTCACGGTCGAGCGGGAAGAAGAAGGCAAGCCCTACAAGGTTCAACGCCCAGTGTACTATATTTATGAAGTCTTAACCCCATCCAAGCAGAGATATCCACATTATCAGAAGCTTGTCTATGGGATTTACTTGACCACAAAGAAAGTTGCGCATTACTTCTCAGATCATTCAATTACAGTCGTCAGCGACGCTCCATTGTCAGAAATTTTGAACAACAGAGATGAAAATGGTCGAGTGGCTAAATGGGCGATTGAATTCCTTCTGCTGGATATCAAGTTCGAGGCAAAGAAAGCAATCAAATCCCAAGCAATAGCAGATTTTCTTGTCAACTAGATTGAACAGCAGCTGCCGACTCAAATTCAGTCGGAACACTGGACTATGTTCTTTGACGGGTCCAAGATGTTGAATGGTTCAGGTGCTGCGGTAGTCCTGGTATCTCCACGAGGCGACAAGCTCAGTTATGTTCTCCAGATTCACTTTGACTCCTCCAACAATGAAGTTGAATATGAGGCACTTCTGTACGGCTTGCGTATGGCCATTTCACTCGGGGTCTGGCGCCTAATGGTTTACGGCGACTCAGATTTGGTGGTCAATCAAGTGATGAAGGAATGGGATGTGAGGAGTCCAGCTATGACTGGTTATTGCAATGCAGTGAGAAAATTGGAAAAGAAGTTTGAGGGGTTAGAGCTTCACCATATACCCCGACTGAAGAACCAAGCAGCTGATGACCTGGCAAAGATAGGTTCCAAGAGGGAGCCCATTCCTAGCAATGTGTTTTTGGAACATATTCACACACCATCCATTCAAGAGGATCCCTTCACAGAAGAGCCCCCGCAGCCTAAAAGCTCTATTGATCCGACTGAAGTTGAAATCCCAGCTGTGGTCGACTTGATCATGGAGGTTTTGGTTCTCATTCCTGATTGGCCATTGCCGTATATTGCATATATTCTCAGGAAGGAGCTCCCAGAGGATGAAGAAGAGGTCGTCAGATCATCCGTCGATCCAAAGCCTTTACTGTGATGGGGGGACAGCTTTATAGAGAGAGTGTTACTGGAGTTGCTCAGAAATGCATCACATCAGAAGAAGGACGAATGATCCTCAATGATATCCACTCAGGGACCTGTGGTCACCATGCGTCCTCTCGGACCATCGTGGTCAAAGCATACCAAGCAGGGTTTTACAGGCCACATGCCAATGAGATGGCAAAAGAAATAGTCGACAAGTGTGAGGGTTGTCAGTTCTACTCCAACATGTATCACAAGCCTGCATCAGCCTTGAAGACCATTCCACTCGTCTGGCCATTTGTTGTTTGGGGATTGGATATGGTTGGACCTCTGAGGATTGGCAGGAGTGGCTTTACTCATCTGCTTGTAGCAGTCGACAAGTTTACTAAATGGATTGAAGCTAAAACTATCAAAAACCTCGAACCAAGTACTGTTGTCGGCTTCATCAGAGAGTTAACGTTCAGATATGGAGTTCCACACAGCATCATCATAGATAATGGGTCAAACTTTGATTCGGATGAGTTCAGAGCTTTCTGTGCTTCCCAAGGCACTCGGGTCAATTATGCTTCGGTCGCCCACCCACAGTCGAATGGGCAAGCAGAAAGAGCAAACTGTTTGATCCTCAAAGGGCTGAAACCCCGACTGATGCGTGACCTCAAGCATGCAGCAGGCGCTTGGGTTGATGAGCTACCATCAGTACTTTGGGGATTGAGAACAACTCCAAATCGGTCGACTGGTCGAACTCCCTTCTTTTTGGTCTATGGGGCTGAAGCCGTGCTTCCGAGTGACTTACTTCACAATGCACCCCGAGTGGAACTTTTCTCAGAACCCGAAGCAGAACAAGCCCAGCAAGATGTCGTTGATCTCCTGGAAGAGGAAAGAGAGATGGCCTTGATCAGTTCAACCATTTATCAGCAAGACCTTCGTCCATTCCATGCTAGAAACGTGAGAGGTCGAGCATTTCAAGAGGGAGACCTGGTTCTCCGAGTGGATCAGCAACGGCCGCACAAGCATGCTCCCGCTTGGGAAGGCCCCTTCATCATCACCAAGGTACTCCACAATGGAGCATATCACCTCTACAATGTGGAGCACAATAAAGACGAGCCACGCGCTTGGAATGCGGAGCTGCTCCGCCATTTTTATACTTAAGCATTCAGACTGTTGAGATGTAATAAGAAGTACATTTTAGTTTGTTTATCAAAGACACAGTTTTTCAGTCTCCTAAATGATTGTTGTTGCTTATAGATGTGTTCAAAATCCCCCTATGGGTGGCTTAGCTACGAATCCGTTTCGCCTAAGTTTCAAAAAAAATCCTACCGAGTGAAGAGCAAGCCTCTCACTCGGGGGCTTAGCCGCGAACCCGATTCTCCTAAGTTTGAAAAAATCCTACCGAGTGAAGAGCAAGCCTCTCACTCGGGGGCTTAGCTGCAGTTCCGTACTCGCCTAAGTTTGAAAAAAATCCTACCGAGTGAAGAGCAAGCCTCTCACTCGAGGACTTAGCCGCGAACCCGATTCGCCTAAGTTTGAAAAAATCCTACCGAGTGAAGAGCAAGCCTCTCACTCGGGGGCTTAGCTGCAGTTCCGTACTGGCCTAAGTTAAACACGCTCCGGGTGAAGAACGATTCTCTCACTCGGAGACTTGGCCACACACTCCGTCCTGATCCGCAAGGACGACAAGGTGCAGGTCGACTGCGACCTTCTCCTCAGAGCTGCGCCACAAGTATGACGTATGCTCCGTCCTAATCTGCAAGGTCGATGAGGTGCAGGTCGACTCGACCTTCTCCTCAGAGCTGCGCCACAAGTATAACGTGCGCTCCATCCTGATCCGCAAGGACGACGAGGTGCAGGCCGACTGCGACCTTATCCTCGGAGCTGCGCCACAAGTATAAACAAGAACAAAAGTCGGTTCCGATTAAGTTACAAGTTCCACTCAGAAATAAAGACAAGCATATTTAAGGAAAAACCAAGTTCAGATAAATCCCACGAGGTTCCAGACCACAGATTAAAGTACTCGGGCATCAGGCCCGAAGGAGTTTAACGGTTACAAAACCACTCGGCATACCGAGGCAAATTTAAACGGATCATAAAGAGTTTGTTCACTCCGCGGGAGGAGGGCTGGCAGGCTCGACGAACTCATCCAGGTCGATTCCATCTGCAATCCGAGTAACAGCGGCAATGAAAGTCTCCATGAAGGACCGGAAGTCAAGTTTCTTGGTGTTGGCAACCTTGATCGCCGCTAGCTTCTCTTCTTTGGCTTCCTTGCAATGAACACGAACCAGGAACAGAGCTACATCAGCACCACATTGAGCAGAGGACTTCTTCCATTCCTGCACTCGACCAGGAATCTCATTGAGTCGAGTCATCAAAGACTCGAGGTCATTTGGAACATTTCACTTGGCCAGAGCGCCGTGTCAATCCACAACACCGCAACCTTCAGTCGAGCAAGGTAGTCCACGACGCTGGCAAGGCGAGATTCTAGTCGAAGCACGTTCATGGCAGCTTCATCTTTAACAGGGGAGTTGATGGGGTCCAAGCTCGTTTCGATTCTCCCAGTCTCTGCCTCGAAGTTTTGACAGAATTCTGCAATCACAGAGAAACAATGAGTCGACAGTTATATGGCAAGTCCACAAAAGCAAATCAATCGGACAAGAAAAGGTACCTTCCAGCATGAGGAATAACTTCTTGGCGAGTCCTCCCAGATAAGTCTCCAGCTCGTCCCTCTTGCGGGTGAAGTCTTCCACTTTGTCGGTCAGGGTCCCTTTATCCTTCTTCAGTCGGGTCACCTCTTTGTTGGCTTCATCAAGGGCAGCCTTCAACTTGGTGTTCTCTTCCTCCAGCTTTCCGACTGAGGCCAGCTTCTGGTCGGCGAGTGGCGTTTTCTCTTCTGCTGTTTTCTGTGCTTCTGCAAGGTCAGAGTCCTTCTTCTCCAAAGCATGTCTCATTGTTTCTGAAAAGAGTAACATTCGAGTCAGAAAAAGGAAGGAAAAGATGGCAAGAGAATCAGTCGACAAGTTTTCCATACCAGCAGCATCATCCTTAGCCTTCTGAAAGTTCTTCTTGGCCAACTCCAGATCAAGATTGAGTTGGATCTGCTTCTGCTCCAAGTCAGCAAACCGAGCTCCAAGTTCACGGGATTTCTATGATCAGAGGATAGTCAGTCGACAGACACAAAGATTGGTTGGTTCCGAGCAATAAAACAACAAATTCAAAGAGTTCTAAGACTACTGTCGAATCAAACATTCGACAATAGTCTCGGGACTACACCTAGTGGGTGCACTTAGCGTGCCCCCACTGGTTCGACTTTGCAATTGACTTGGTCTGTCTAGTCGGAAAAAAAAACTGTTTCAATTGTTCTCAGACCATTGCCGACTACCTGCAGTCGACTACGATCTCGGGGACTACACCCAGTGGGTGCACTCAGCGTGCCCCCACTGGTTCAGGTTCCACTCGACATGATCTGCTCAGACCGAGTGGAAAAGTTCTGTTCAAAGACCCCCGCCGAATCAAACATTCGACGATGGTCTCGGGGACTACACCCAGTGGATGCACTCAGCATGCCCCCACTGGTTCAAAGATCCAATCGACACTACCTAGTTGACTCAAGTGGAAAAACTATTCAGCAGAAATTGAAACACCCAGTGGGTGTACAGATGCAAAGTGCAGACTGATAAATAGATGCACAATAAAGATTTTCAGGTACCATATCCTAACAGAACAGGCGTCAAGCTAGGAGATCAGTCGGAAATAAGCTAACCTGGACATTGGCCTGAAGTGCCGAGCTGGCGTCATAGGTAGCTTGACTGGCCTCACGCACCACTTTCATTTGCTCCATCATAATGCCTGCCTGGCGTATGGCTTCCTTGGCAGCACTCACTTGGTCCTCTGGGACGTGATGCGCGGTGAAAAGTGGAGACGGTGGATCAGTTGCAGAAGCTTGAGAGCTCGAGGCATGGAGTTGCACAGATGAAGCAGGGGCCTGTGCAGTCGACGCTGAAGGACGACCACTCGACAAAGGAACCGCAAAAGTAACAGAAGTGCGGTTGAGGTCCCGGAACTGCTGGATAGCTGGTTATGCCGCCGGCATCGACTGAGGCGTCTTGCTAGCTGGTGCCCTCCTGCCTGAGGTCCTGCTCCTCCTTCCCGTGGGCTTCTGCAGCACATCCTCGTCGTCATCTGGAGTTCAATAACATTTTGCGGGGCTGCAAAAGAATCGACCACAAGAGTTCAGTCGACTGTTGAAGTGGTTAGCAAAGTAAAAAACAAGATGACAGGAGTCATACCGGCTTTGGATGTGACCACATCTTCCATCTCCTCGTCATCATCCTCCTTATAAATGGAAGTCCCAGAAGTAGCAGCACTACGTATTCCAGGATTCACTCGGTCAAGCAAGAGAATGGGTCGACAACCAATGTAAGACTTCCTGAGTAAAGAGTGAAGACAAAGCACTTACGCAGAAGCAACAGGAACGTCAACCTTGATCTTGGGCAAGGCCTTTCGGGGCTTTGATGGTGCTACTTTGGGCTGCTTCGGTGTCTTCTCAGTCGGCACAGGAGAAGATGTCCGAGTGCGCTTTGAAGTTTGTCCAGTCAGTGCAGTCGCTTTGCCACGGATGCTTGCTGGGTCATGGGTGTGCTTAGACTGCCTTTCGTCACGAGGGGGAGAGTCGACTTCCTCTCCGCCACTTGAGTCACCGCTCTCCTCGTCTTCTTCACCGTCAGATCGCCACTCGCCGATGTCGCCTCCGCTCACCTCTCCCTCCTGCTCCTGCTCCTACACTTGCTCTCCGTTGGCCATCGAGTACATCTCAGTATAAATCTGCAAGGCACAGAATTGAACAAATATCAGTCGGTTTCGAGAACTATTATGTATCAGAACAAATGGATACTCGGAAGAAAAGATCAGACCTTGTCCGGCTCGCTGGTGTTGTCGAGTGGAGGAATCCTCCTGGACCCCCTGGGGTTGTCCTTGTTGCCGGTGATGCCCTGCAACCACTGCGCCATCGTCTCCTCGTCAACTTCCTCCGGGTGGATCCGAGTGGTGTCGTAGATGCCCGAGTACATCCACATCGGATGATCTCGAGCTTGAAATGGCTGGATGCGTCGACTGAGAAAAACCTCTAACAAATCCATGCTAGTCACGCCATCACGAACGAGTTGAACCACTCGCTCAACCAACATGTTCACCTCCACTTTCTCCGCCGGAGTCACTTTCAAAGAAGAGGGCTTCTCAACTCGGTCCATGGAAAAGGGGAGAAGCCCAGTCGACTGGCCAGGAGTCGGCTGGTCTTTGCAGTAGAACCAGGTCGACTGCCACCCTCTAACCGAGCCGGGAAGAATCATAGCAGGGAAAGTACTTTTCCCCCTCATCTGGATCCCTAGACCTCCACACATCTGGATCACATGCGTCCTCTCATCACTTGGATTAGCCTTTTTTACAGACTTGGAACGATAAGTGAAAATGTGTTTGAAGAGGCCCCAGTGCGGTCGACAGCCTAGAAAGTTCTCACACATGGACACGAACGCAGCGAGGTACTGATGGTGTTGGGAGAAAAGTGATGAAGTTGGGCTCCAAAAAAAGTTCAGAAAACCCCGAAAAAAGGGATGGGGAGGCAAAGAGAAACCGCGGTCGACGTGGGTCGCAAGAAGGACACACTCACCCTCCTGCGGCTGCGGCTCGGTCTCGTCCTCCGGAAGTCGCCAGGAAGCGTGGGGAATCAGTCCCCCCTTAACCAGATCCTCCAAATCCTCCTGCTGGATCATGGAGCGGATCCAGTCACCCTGGATCCACCCTCGCGGCAGGCCAGATCTCGACAACGACCCTCCCCGACTCGTCTTCTTGCCCTTCGCCTTCGCCGTCGCCTTCTTCGCGCGCTCCAGAGCCGCCGTCTTCTCTTTCCCCATCGCAGCGGGTTGCGCTTGGGCTGGGCGGCAGCGCCGAGAGTGGAGGCAGATGCAGTGGAGAAGCAGAGGAGGAAGAAACAAAATGGGACGCGTTGTACAAAAACACCGGCCCGGACGCCTTATATGGACCTGTTCCCCGAGTGACTGACTTGTGGGCCCAGGCAATCCTGTCAAATCCCGTAACAGTCGCGCGCTCGGTACGTGGTGAAAAAGATGGCGCGAGAATCAAGGCACCCTTGCCTAATCCACTCCGTTTACTGCAGTCCTCTCCGTCCCGCGCGCTTCCCCAAATTTCGAATCCCGTGAGATCCGGGAATGGCAGTGAAGTCGATCGTGCCGAAGATTTTATACCATATCAGCATTCGAAGCTTATCAACAAAGTTCACTCGACGACCTCGGAATGGCTCAAGGCGACTGAAAATGAGGTCGAAGTTTTTGCATGGTTCACCCATCCAAGTAAAATGCTTCCGAAGCATGAAAATTGGGTCGGAACCATCTTCAACTCCATCTCCACTCGGACCCCGAACCATTCGGGGGCTAATGATGAGGACATGTACCTAGGGTCGGGTAATAGACCTGATCTAGACACCCTTCCCAAGGACACTGCCCTACAGTCAAAGACATTCAAAAGACAGCAACTTCTACCGACTGAAATCACCTCAGGATGCAACCCACTCGACCATGGGTTCCACTCGGATAATCCAGTTCCATTCGACCAAGATACAATCATTCGACCATATCAGAAACCACTCGGAGTAAAAAAAATCTAAGGTCACTCTGGATGGCAACGGTCAGGCGTTCACTCCATAGTCTTGATGATCATTTATATGACTTTAATGCAGACGTTACCAGTAACGTCCCCTCTTTATGTACATTGAAACCTATGTAACGGAGGATGGTCGGGGTCCTGGCGCACTCTATATAAGCCACCCCCTCCTATGGGACAAGGGTACGCACCCCCTGTAACTTCTCGCATAATCCAATCGACCGAGCCTCCGGGCACCGAGACGTCGGGCTGTTACTTCCTCTGAGAAGTGCCTGAACTCGTAAATCTTGCGTGCACAACTTCACCGTAGCTAGGATCTTGCCTCCTCATACCTAGCCCCCATTCTACTGTCAGACTTAGAACCATGACAGATAGGTTTAGTCCGGCGTGCTGACCTCTCTATTAAGCCAAGGTCGGGTTGCGGCGTATTGTTTGGCCGAGGCCGGGCATGACCCAGGAAAGTGTGTCCGGCCGGAGTTAATCTAGCGTGGTGGGTAAGTTGGTGCACCCCTGCAGGGAAGAAAACATATAACGATAGCCTGTCCAATGGTAACGGACACTCGGAGTTGTATCCCAATCGATACAACTAGAACTGGATGCTGAGGCATGAAATGGATATGTGGCTCCGGGAGTCGAGAAAGGATCCCGGGGCGTTGGCAACAACATAAATATGACTTATGTTATACTACTCTACTCCCTCCTCTTGCTGCAAGACGGTGGTTTCCGGAAGATGCTAGTCTTCGATAGGACTAGCTTCTTCCCCTCTTATTCTGGCATTCTGCAGTTAGTCCACAGATACTACCCCCTTTCATTGATATCGATGCATAAGTAGTGTAGATCCTTGCTTGCGAGTACTTTGGATGAGTACTCACGGTTGCTTTGCTACCCCTTTCCCCCCTTCTTTCTTCTTTATGGTTGTTGCAACCAGATGGTGGAGTCCAGGAGCTAGATGCCACCACCGACGACTACTACAAACCCGAGGGTGCCTACTACTACGTGGAGGCCGTCGATGACCAGGAGTAGTTAGGAGGCTCCCAGGCAGGAGGCCTTGCCTTTTCGATCATGTTGCTTTTGTGCTAGCCTTCTTAAGGCAAACTTGTTTAACTTATGTCTGTACTCAGATATTGTTGCTTCCGCTGACTCGTTTGTATTCAAGCTGATGTATTCGAGCCCTCGAGGCCCCTGTCTTGTAATATAAAGCTTGTATTATTTTAATTTGTGTCTAGAATTGTGTTGTGATATCTTCCCGTGAGTACCTGATCTTGATCGTACACATTTGCATGTATGATTAGTGTACGATTGAATCGGGGGCGCCACACATCATAATTATCCAACATCAGTCATATTGAACCAACATCAATCATATGTTATCAAACATCAATGATTAATTCTGAAAAAGTTATAATATGAACAAGGGTTCATCTTCAAAATTGATAGAATCTACAAAACTAGTTACTACAATATGAATAGGGTTATACTTCAACACATCCATCATATTATATCATTATAAATAAACTTAGAATCAACAAAAATTAAAAAGATGAACTAGGGTTTATCTTGTGCCAAAAATGCATCAAAACCATAGCCTTTTGACTAAAACTACTTGAAGGGATCAAAAGAGCTTACTTCTCTCGTTGGGGGGCACATCTCGATCCGCAAGAATGGTGGAGAAACGGAAGGGGTCGAAGGGGGAGAAGACGAGATGAGAGAGCACTACTAGGGAAAAGCCTAGCAGTAGCGCGGGTTGGAGGCGTAGAAGTGGCGTGGGGGTGCATGTTACTGATACGGCGCTACAGCTAATGTTCAGCATTAGCGCAGGTTGAGCACGCTACTACTATCTTGCATAGCAATAGCGCCTTTTGGGCACCGAGTGCTACTAATACACCTTCCTAGTAATAGCATGTTTGTTCCACTGGGTGCTACTACTACAGCTCCCTAGCAGTACCGCTTGGTGGGCTACCCGCGTTACTGGTAAATTTTGCTAAAAAAACATTCTACTGCATATTGCCGTTGTATTTGTACTGGTTTTATATACTAGTCTCAACATATGATTTTATGATCATGATGAGTTATTATTTCAGTGGGTGAAAGAGACATGGATTAGATTCAAGTGGAGGCAACATGGTGCATATCCAAAGTACTACTAATCCAAACTTGATCACGTTAGTTTGGATTAGTATGATCAAGTTTGGATTAGTAGTACTTTCGATCTGCACCATGTGTTGCGTCCACTTGAATCTAATCCATGTTTATTTCACCCACTGATATATATAATATTTGGTCATGCTCATAATGATATAACAACTAAGCATCATCATCATTAATAATAACTCATCACCGTTATCATAATAACAAGTCATACTCATCATCATCATAGTTATCTAACAACTTCTACTCGTTATCATAATAACAAGTCATACTCATCATCGTCATAGTCATCTAACAACTTCTACTCATTATTATAATAACAAGTCATACTCATCATCATCATAGTCATCTAACCAACCCTACTTAATTGTTCTTAGCACATGATCATGAGTATTAGCTAGGACCTACTACCCTCTCTAAGGTAAAATAGCATAAAACAAGATAGGCCCTGGCTCTCCATTATGGAGAATGGATATTATCTTGTCTCCAATTCTTGCGCTTCGCACAATGTTGCTTCCAAGTAGCTCCCTATGATTCTTCATACAATAATTCCATTCTCTGATTGTCATGTGTCTTCATCGGTTTGAGAAATCTTGTATGAACAGCGGTGAAGCCAAGGCGGACTTGGCCGTAAGCTAATAACATCAAGGCAACCTTTGAGAAACATCATATCAAGCACACAATCCTTCGGGATTTTTTGTTGAAAAACATAATAATAACGTCGTAGTTAACAATGTAGTTTATCTTTAGAAGGATGTATGCAAAAGATGCATGGATGTCGTAATAGTAAAAAATCTCACCATGCCATCTCCATGGATGTTACCATAGTTTAACACGTGCTCTAGTGGCCTATATTGATCATAATGTGCAGGAGTTTCATAGTTGATATTGTAATTCTCAACATCAATAATAAATGAAGATAATCTTTCTCCTCATAAGTTAATTTAGAGCCATCAGTGTAGTAGGTTATGTCTGCTATCTTCCGTACAATTTTTGAAGATTGGAAAAAAGATGTCAACTATTTTGAAATAAACAATATACAGTACTTAATAAATATGTTTGAGAAACTCGCATAGAGGTAGAAGTGGAGGCGTATCAACATCGACCCAAATGTCGATAATATCTTTGTTCATACTATCTTCGTCGATATTATCTTCGCTAGTGTCATCTTCAGGATCACCAAGATCGAAGGTGAAATGCATACCCTACTGAAAACCATATTCCTTCCATAGTGCTTCCCAATTCGAGCAACCGAAATGAGAGTAGGTCGCCGCATTGTATAGCTTTACGGGAAAAGCATAACCATGATGTCTCCTGAGGTTAACTCTCTTTGTCTCCATATTCTCGTATCTTCGAAATACAGCTTCTCCAAGAGATAGCATCTTGCATGACAGGGGATGCACTAGTCGAATTGTAAAAGACGAAAATTACACGTTGAAGAAGCAGAGGTCATGCTTAATTACGAAAAAATACTTGTCATCATTGCGTACCGTTTCAAAATCGAAGGTCTTGTCGAGCTTAATACTGAAGCGCCGACCGTCTACCGGGTGAGGCCTGTCACATAGACCCCAGTCGTCGCCGCAGTAGTCGCACTCCGGAATCCTATCGTCATCGTTAGACATTTCCTATGTTCATAATTCAAAGATTAAACTTCTAAAATTCAATATATATACTACAAAAACTAAATTAGACCATTATTATTCATCACGGGTTGACTATCAGTTCGTCGAGTCTTTTCTTGAAAACTCTCAGCTCATGTGGGGTATATGGTGGACACTCCCTCACGGTTATTTCAACTGTCGGTGATGGTAGCTCCTCCCATCGTTCCCGAGTGCATTACACCAAAATGTCTAGCACACGGGAATGAAGGAGAAGCGACCCCCACGACAACACTCAGGATTCTTCCTCTCTGACATTTGCGACCGTCGGTGATGGTCGTTCTTCTCTTCCTTCCCGTGCATTACCAAAAGGTCTATCACGAGAAAGAAGAGGAAGAACGACCCCCACGGCAACAGTCGGGATTCTTCTTCTCTCATATATGGTGGACACTCCCTCACTGTTTTTTGACTGTCATACATGGAGCCCCAACAGACTTAAAGTCAACCCAAAATGGCGTTTAATGCTCTTTACGGCAAATCCAACGCACTCGATATTTCCTACATTCTAGCATAAGCCATGCTAAAATTCATGGAAAAATCCAGCATGGCCTTTGCTAAAAAAGGACATATCAAGCGCCTGAAATTTGTCGGAACTAAAATTAATCAACACTCCGCCAAAACATAGGCCACTTGGAGGTGTTCCCTGCAAACATAGGCCACTTGGGCAAGCACATATCCTATTTGAGCAACACTAGATATACATGTTTATATCTACATCATATTTGAGCAACACTAGCTAGTACACAACACTAGATATACATGTTTACTCACTATAGACGATAGTTGTCGAGGGTGCGGGTGTCGTTGGTGATCTTCTGAGCGTCGTCGACCGGCTCGTCGGTGTTCTATGTACCCTGCGCCACATGAGCATTCACACATGAGCATCCAAACTTGATGCTCATTGCATTTCAGTGGTTGAAATATTAACAAAAACATTTCAGTATATCTTATATATAATCCTAACATAACTAAATTTGGCAATATAGGTCTCTCTCTCTCTCTCTAAACTAGTTCTTTTAACCACTTACTAAATAAGCTAGTTCTATTAAACACTTACTAAAAACAATGCATTGTAAGTGTTCTACTCTATTGAACACTTACTAAAATTTCTATTACCCTAGAGCTACCCTAAATTTTGTTACTACAAACTTCTATTACTAAATTTAACATTCCACAGGATATGGCTGTGAACTTTATTAGTTCACTAGCACAAATGCCCGTGCATTGCAACGGGAGACATGGTTACACTTCTCATGCCTTCACTTATTTTCCTCTTTTCTCGTCTCAGTCCGCCACATGCCCATGTGTTGCAACAGGATAATTCCTTGCACTCGTATGGTTTTACTATTATTTTTTTATACAAAATGGCCAATTTGGTTGATGAAATCACGATAGGTCATCGACACTCTTTCTTATGCTCAAGAGCACTCCATATATTTTCTTTTTAACTATTTGAGCTTCCCTTGGTACGTCTTCCTTTTAATTATGCACCATGATGCAAGGCAGCCCACAATCTGAGTCTAATACGATTTATGCCATTGGATTATGCAATGTCTTCTTTAATTATGCACTTAGAAGTTGGTGCAAACATTCTCATTGCTTGGAGTTAATGGCCTAGATTCTGAAAACTAAGGTGGTGTTTGGTTCTCTAGTCCTAGGACTTTTTCTAGTCCCAACTAAAAAGTCCCTAGTCCCTAAAAAGTCCCTCCCTGTTTGTTTCCAGAGACTAAAAAGTCCCTAATCCCTTCCTAGAGGTTATTAAATGACCATGTTGCCCCTAGTATATAGAAAAATAACAATCAAATAACACCATGGGGTGGCGGGCCAATGGGTGCATGGAGGGGCATTATTGGAAAAGTCCCAAAAAGACTCTCCTTGAGAGTCTTCTTCATTTAGTCCCAAATGCCTAGTTTAGTCCCTAAAAAGTCCCTCCCGTTTGGTAAAAAAGTCTCTAAGAGGGACTTTTTCTAGTCCCTACACAAAAAAGTCCCTGGAAACAAACACCCCCTAATTAATCTTCTTTCTCCTTGCATGGCAGCCCCATAATACCAGGAGTTTGTTTCCTTTCAACAACTAATTAATCTCCTTTCTCTTTGCATCGCAGCCCCATAATATGAGGAGGTAATTTCCTTCCATATTCCAGCGACTGATAATTGCGCGATTGATGCAACTTCCTCTGTTTCACCGCCGGTTTGTTGATTTCTCCTCAAAGTTTATAATCCTCCTGTTGAGGGTATTAATCTGCATGCATCAGTCGTGGGACACATACGTACCCGGAGCCACATCCAGATCCAGGTGTAGGTATAGCCACGGCAAAACTTCTGCACCGGCCGTATGGCATGTCCAGTTCCCTCTGAGCCTTCACCGTCATCTCATGCAGGTATGCCGCATCTCCTCCTCCTCCTCCTCCTGCTCCCTGCTCAAGCTCACCCCTCTTCATGCAGCTTAGCAGCCTCACTAATGGGCTGCTCTTCCGGAACGACATCGGAAGTCAAAAATATTAGTAGACGTTAGTATTTCATGCACGGTGTTCGCAGTTGCCTCCATGGCTGGCTCCGGTTAAGCAGCAGGAGGTGCTGGTGCCGGCTGCACTGCTTCTGCTGCAGCATAAGTATTAAAGAGAATGGTTACAGTTGCATGATCACTCCGTATGAGATACTCTGCTGTGTATCTTCTCCGAAAGAAGGGAAAATAGAAGGCATCGTTGGTGGATATGCAAAAACTGATTATATATGCTTCGAAATATGTTGAAAGATGTGTTAACCATTTACAGCGGTGGAGTTTATGATCATGTTCAGCATTGCAGTTTCCACTTGCCATGTGTCGTTTCGAAGTGCCGGAGCTGGGTTGAGGTTGGATTTGTCCGGCGCTCCTTGGACAGCTTCATAGGTGTCCTCCAGGTCCACCCGTTTCCGTCCTTAGTGTCCCCACAATGTTTGTAAGAAAGTTGAGCACAAACTCACCTGTGCGCCTAGGGAAACTAAACCATATAAAATGCAGCGAACTTAGGGTTTGTACATGGATTTCATGGAGAATGTATACTTGTGTTGTGTTTGGACACTTACTCAATGTATATCCGTTCGGCTCTAGGGAATTGTCCATCGACAGCAAAGTCATTGCGATGAAGGCATGCTCAAAGTTTCCTCGCGCCGACACATTGCGATTACAGATAGCATCCTCAAAATTTGTGTGTGGGTCGCACTATGAAGAAAGAAGTGAACAAGCGGAATCTCTGAAGAATTTATAGGCGGAAAATATTTTGTCAATGAATATTGCAACATGTAACCTTTGCAAGATGGTATTTAGGTAGTGCTTATATGTTAGAAAGATCATGGTTTTCAATTTTAGTTTTAGAAAAATTTCAACATCAATTGACATCACCGAAATATTCAGTTGAATTCATTTAAATATTTGAAATTTATGATAACTATTTGAATTCCTGTGTACTAGTTAAGTCACCTAAATATTTTGGGCAACACGTAAATATTTCAGCGTCTACTGAAATTACTGAAATTCGGTGGATTTTATTGAAATCCCATTGATGAAAACCATGAGTATGATCGGTCAGAATGCATGCATGTGCTTACCACATTGGAACCGGATCTGCCGAACAACATGACATTGGCTACATTGTAGTCTCCCAGGTACGAGCGCCACGAAACCTTCTTCATCCTCCATTAAGCCCACGCTTGGGACACCATTGTTGCTGCTGCCACTCATGAGGGGCGCCTCGGCAATATTAAATTGGTCATTTTGCATCAAGTACTCGCGCACCATCGAGGAGCAGCCGGAGGAGCGAGGGCCAAGAATGTATTCCTGGCATGCCGGCATCGGCATTTGACTTGAGCCGCAAGTGGACGCCTCGTCTGGCACTTGAGCGTGGAAGCGTCGAGCCGACGACTCGCCCGTCAACTATTGGTGGTGCTGGACGGGCAGCGCCGGAGCCTGGACGTGCTGCACATGGTCGGCAGGCGCCGCATGTATGTCGTGAGCCATGGGCGATGGCATCTGCATTAGATCTGGGAAGTGTGAGTCGTCCAACACTACATCACCGAAGCTATAATCTGACGACTGATGCTGCATTTGCATTTGGTGGACGAGCGCTTGAAGGTGCCGCTCCTAGTCGGACGGCGCTGCGGGTGACCATACGTGTTCTCTCTCCTCTGCTAGAATTCATAGCTGATGAATCCATTTATTTTCCCGTTGTTTAAGGCCTTTATTATCTACTATTCAATTACTATTCATCTTGATATTATGTGGTTTCATAATACAGTATTTTGTTGTGCGCTTGTTTTTCTTGCGAAATGTATACGTTATTACATTTCTTTCTGAGATCGATAGCCTAAATCATTTGTAACACGGGATAAATATAATAATGTATGATGTGCCAAGAATAAAATATAATCTTACTTATTAACAACACATGATCACAATATTTTGAAAGATAAAACAGGTAGCAATCTTAGACATAAATTACAGTACGTAGTACAACCAAAATACATATATTAGTTCGAAGCGCCACCAGCCTTCTTGGTACCGGAAGTACCAGCTTCCCTGTCATTTTTGCCCCAGCTCTCCCTCTGCTTCTTCATACCCCTGACGATTTCAGCAAGGAGCCGTTCTTTCTCAACAACTGCTTCATCGACCTCCGTCTTGATTGTCAACAGTCCATTTAGTGTAACATTCAATGATTTCTCCTCAAAGTTTATGATCCTCCTGTTGAGGGTACTAATCTGCAGGAAACACCAAATGACACCTGAAGTATGTACCAAACATTTTTACATACGATATAGGATGTTCCATATATACTTCAAATAACATAGGAATATGAAGACCTATTCATGCATGGATGCATCAGTTGTGGGACACGTACGTACCCGGCGCCACATCCAGGTGTAGGTATTGCCACGGCAAAACTTCTGTACCGGGCCGTATGGCATGTCCAGTTCCCTCCGAGCCTTCACCATCATCTCGTGCAGGTACTGCCGCATCTCCTCCTCCTCCTCCTGCTCCTCGCTCAACCTCGCCGCCGCCTCTTGTTGCAGCTTAGCAGCCTCACTAATGGGCTGCTCTTCCGGAACGACACCGGAAGAGTCGAAAATATTAGTAGGCGTTAGTATTTCATGCGCGGTGTTTGCAGTTGCCTCAATGGCCAGCTCCGGTTCAGCAGCAGGAGGCGGTGGTGCCGGCTGCGCTGCTTCTGCTGCAGCATATGTAAGAAAGAGAATGGTTACAGTTGCGTGATCACTCCCTACAGAGATACTCTGTTGTGTATCTTTTCCGAAAGAAGAAAAAAAGGCATCGTTGGTTGATTAACAAACTGATTATGTATGCTTTGAAATATGTAGAAAGATGTACTAACCATTTACAGCAGTGGAGTTTATGATCATGTTCAGCATTGTAGTTTCCACTTGCTGCACTGTGTCGTTTCGAAGTGCCGGACCTGGGATGATATTGGATCTGGCCGGCGCTCTCTGGACAGTTTCAGAGGTGTCCTCTAGGGTGCCCCCCTTTTCCCTCCTTAGTGCATCCACAATGTTTGCAAGAAAGTTGAGCACAAACTCACCTGTGTGCCTACGGAAACTAAACCATATAAAATGCAACAAAATTAGGGTTTGTGGATGGATATCACGGAGAATGTATATACTTGTGTTGTGTTTGAGACACTTACTCAATGTACATCCGTTCGGCTCTAGGGACTTGTCCGCCGACAGTAAAGTGATGGCGATCAAGGATAGCATGCTCAAAGGTTCCTCGCGTGGACACATTGTGATTACGGATAGCATCCTCGAAGCTTGTGTGCGTCGCACTGTGGAGAAAGATGTGAACAAGTGGAATCTCTGCAAAATTTACACATGGAAAATCATCTGTCAAGGAATATTGCCACAAGTAATCTTTGCAACAACATGGTAAGTAGTGCATATATGTTAGTAAGATGGGGCAGAGGGTGCATGCGTGTGCTTAGTGCTTACCACATTGGAACCTGATCTGCCGAACAAGATGGCATTGGCTACATTGTAGTCGCCCAGGCACAAGCGGCACGAAACCTTCTTCATCCTCCATTAAGCCCGCGCTTGGGACACCGTTGCTGCCGCTGTCGCTCATGAGGGGCGCCTCGGCAATATCAACTTGGTCATTTTGCATCAAGTACTCGTGCACCATGGAGGAGCAGCCGGAGGAACGAGGGCTAAGGATGTCTTGCTGGCATGCCGGCATCGGCGTCCGACTGGAGCCGCAAGTGGACGCCGGGTCTGGCACATGAGCGTGGAAGCGTCGAGCCGACGACTCACCTAGCATTTGGTTGTGGAAGCCTTGAGGTGACGACTCGGCCGGCATCTGTTGGTGGTGGTGTTGGACGGCCGGCGCCAGAGCCTGGACTTGCTGCACATGGTCGGCAGGCGCCGCTTGTATATCGTGAGCCATGGGCGAAGGCATCTGCATCAGATCTTGGAGCAGCGAGTCGTCCAACACTATATCACCGAAGCTATAATCTGACGACTGATGCTGCATTTGGTGGACGGGCGCTTGAAGATGCTGCTCCTGACCGGAGGGCGCCGCGGGCGCCTGAGACTGGAGGGGCATCGGCACCAGCGCCGTCACCTGATGGTCCTGCATGTGGATCGACGCCTCCCCTGGCATTGGACCGTGAAAGTGGTGCCCCGACGACTCGCCTAGCGTCTGCTGGTGTTGGACGGCCGTCGCCGGAGCCGGAAGGTGCTGCACATGGTCGGAGGGCGCCACCTCCAGGTGAACGTCAGCGGTGGGCGTCAGCATCTGCATTAGATCGTGTAACAGCGACTCGTCTAGCATTATATCCGACGGCCCACCCATCATTTGGTGGTCATGAGGGACATCCCGTGGCACATGCTGGTATTGGTCGTGCTCGTGCATCGGCGCCGGCACCTGATGGTTCTGCATGTGAGCGGAAGGCGCGTCCTGAACCTGCATAATTGGATGAACTTGAGGGATGGGCTCCGGCATCAGAATTTCATCCTTGAAGCCGTAAAAATACGGCTCGTAGGGCAGTTGCTGGTGTTGGATCGGCGGTGGCGCCGGTGCCTGGAGGTACTGCGCGTCAACGTCACCGGACGGCGGTGCCTGGTGGATGAGAGTCGCCGCATCCTGTTGGTGTTGGGCGGCCACGGCCCTGGTTTGCCTGGCTCCCAGCAGATCCTCCATGGACGGCTCTTCCATGGCGTCGAAGTTGATGAAGCAGTCGACGTAGCTCTCGTCGTAGTGCTCGTCGGCCATTGTGACTCGCTCGAGCGGCGGACGTGGACGCTGGCGAATGTGCCGGTGAAGTGGGAAACAATGGCGGCGGAAACTGACTGTGTGAAGCGCACTCGCGGCTCTACACGGTGGTTCAAGTATGGCGCCAAGGGACGCGAGAGTTCGAAGGGATGCGGCGGTTGCCGCGCGCGGGAGCGCACTTGAGGAAGGAAACACAACTGGCGGCGGTTAGAGTTCGCGCGTTCTCGTTTTGATTCTGGCGGTTGGAGCACGTGCAATGGCTAACTGGATCTTAATCGTCGTACACCGCCCGCGTACACGGTGGACGTCGTACTGCATGCAGTGCGTGTCGAGTTAGCCTAAATCCAACAGCCACCTACCATCTTTTTTTTTACACTT